>NC_083440.1:15117514-15270014 GCF_020745735.1 Hemiscyllium ocellatum | reverse complement strand
ACTGTTTCTGCCTCTCCTCATCCTCCCCTGGAGGGGAATGCAGAGATCCATCCTGCTGGTCTTTAACAATCAACCACATATAAGTCCGTAAAAACGCAATGTTCCAGCTTAACCCATCACTCACAGCCAGTCCGTCATTTCCAATCAGTTTTGCAGCCTCTTTACATCCTATCCTGCGCCTGACAGTCACCTCTTGCCTCTTTACTTGTTGTCCCTTCGTTATGTCATTCAATAATATCCATGCAAAACTGGATAGATTATTGTTAACCTTTGGAGAGGGAGGAGTGCGATAGTCCTCAGGGGCAGATGTGAAAGCGGATTTGACATTAGAATTTGATGAGATGCGAATGGCAGGAGGACCAGAATCGAAGGTTGAATGGCCAACTGCTTGCTGCTCATTGTCTGTGTTTCACCGAATGTGACAGTCTGTAAGGCAGTAGCTTGTTCCTGAGCATAGTGAAAGGTGACCCATCCTGTTACACACCCCTTCCCCACTCACTGCTGGGTGTTATACTCAGATTTATGTAGTTGTTCTGATGGAATCCTGGTTGTACATATACAATTCCTGCACAGGGAACACTGTGGCAGCCTCTGGAGCTCTCTCAGTTGTTTTTTTGAATTATTTAGTTAAGAATTTATGTGACCAGTTGGTGCACGGCGTTCTTGAACTTTGCTCGAAACTTGGACAGAGTCACTGCATAAAATAATGTGTTTGTGCTGCAGCTGAAATCCTTGATGAGGTATCCGATTGGTGCAAAAACAGTTAAAGTTGTTCCATTAATGAAGTTATATAAGAAACTTGTTACGTACACTATCCACAGAAGTATGAAGCTGGTGGATATGGTGAACAGGGTAATCATTGACTTCCTTCGGCTCTCCATCTCTGCATCTTTGTGACTCTCTCCCGTACTTGGACCCTTGAGTGCCTTCCGGACTCGACTAACCACGACGATGTGCCTGACTGTCAGAGTGTTCATTAACAGAATTAAGACCAGTGGAATGAAAGGTGTTAAAACGTTGTCAAACCAGTTAAATCCCAGCCACCTGGGATCAGTAAAAAAACTTGACTTTACTTGGCAGCCCCACGGAACATTGTCAACTATCCACTCAGGTTGAAACAAGAAATAGAAGGGAATGTTTTTTGAACAGAGCAGAATACCAATTGTAGCTAGGGTCACAGCCAAGGTTTTGTCTGTCCAATATTTTCTCTTCAGTTTCTGACAGCAAATGACAACAAAACGATCAAAGGAGAAAAGGACAGTGAACCAGACGGAGCAGTCTGTGGTTACATGAATCAGAACAAAGATAAAACTGCAAACAGGGGTGAGGTCCAGGAAATTCGTTGGGAAATAAAAATTATTGAGTTGCCACAGTATGACATTCACGAGAATGAACAGTAAATCTGCCGTTGCCATGGCCACAAGGCATCGCTTTGTGCAGTTTGAGAGGCCACACTTTCCACGTGCGAGAACCAAAATCACCAGGAAGTTAACTGAAAGAGACGGGGTAAAATGCAAATTGGGAATCATTGATTAAACATTTTCCCGTTCTGTCCAGAAAGCAATGGATGGTCTTAACACCTAAATGCATTAGTTGGGAATTGTCTGTGTTCAAATCTGATAATAGCAGATCTGAGCCTGACTCATTTCAAAAATGTTCACTTCTAAGTTTACTTGGCGAGTTCAGGGGTGGTGTAGTGAATTGGGAAATGATAAGGGTACATACGTTTGCGGTGACTGGCCTAAGTTTTGGAGGGTATTTGAGGTTAACGCTTTCACTGGAGAACAGTGTGTTCATGGAATGCACTGCTTTGGAGGGCAGTTAAAGGAGAACACATAAAAAGTTAAGAATTCCTTGGGTGAGCATTCAGGATAACTAGTCAGGACATCTTTTCCTGAAGAAGGATCGCTGGATTCAAAATGTTAACAAGGCTTTCTTCTCCCACATGCAAACAGACCAGCCAACTTTCATCAGCAGTTTCAGTTTTTCTTTGACATGATTCATTAAGGGCTTAAGTCTTTATCTTAATCTGCTTTTTCAGTTTAGCTCTGACTGTCCAAGGTTCAAGTATTTGGAGAACGTGAGGTCCATTCAGCCTTTCGAACCTGCACTGTTATTTGACATTTTGGGTGCAGGTTCCCAACAGCAGTCTATTCCCCTTGGTGTCCTTAAGATCACAAATCGCACCCGTCTCACACCCGAAAACAAACTCAGAGTTTGAGGGAGAGAGTTGGAATGCTGGAGATTGGACGCTTTTTCTCTCCCTCCATCACATGACCAACAGATTATGAATCAACCTGAGGATCATGAAACTGGCGTTCCACCCCAAGACTCGATTTTAGCTGACATTCTGTTTCCTGCCCCCCAACCATATGCCGTCCATATTCTTGTCATGATATCGATTTTTTTCAACAGCAACACCTAACATCACACTTTACCAATGCGTTCTAGAAATGTGGGTCTATGTTCAGAATCTACGTTCAGAATTTGCTGTTGCAAATACAAATAGGACTGCACCTCATGCCGTAGCCATTGTGGTCATACATCACAAAAACAGACCCTTCTGTGCAACTCATCCATGCCGACAAGATTTCCAATATTGAGCAAGTCTCATTGGTCACTATCTGATCGATATCCTATTCATCTACCCATATAGATGTATTTTCAATGATGTATTTGCACCTGAATTTCCATAAACACATCACACTTTGAATGGAAACATTGCCCCTCATGTTCCTTTTAAATCGTAAGCCTATCAAATTAAGCCAATGTGCTCGAGGTTTGGGCTCCCCTATAATAGAGAAAGAAAATAAACATTGGCTATTGTCCCTATCCGTGCCCTTCATGAATTTATAAAGCTTTATAGGCTCACGTCTCAGCCTCCAATGCACCAGGCAAAATAGCACCAGCCTATTCACCCTCTCACTCTTGTTCAAACTCTTCAATCCTAGTAAAACTCTTGTCATTCTTTTTTGAAGGTTTGCAAGATAGAAACATCTTTCCGTTCGCAGGGAGATCAGTATTGAACACATCATTCCATACGTCACCTCACTAACGCCCTGTACAGCTGCACCATGACATCCCAACTCCTATACTCCATCCACTGAGCATGAAGGTATGCTTCCTCACCATTCAGTCTCCCGAAACTCACCCGTATGTTTTCTGCAAAACATCCCAGGGACCGACCATTAACCGTACAAATCCTGCCCTGCTTTCCCTGACCAAAATACAGCATCTTACGTTTATCAAAGTTAAGCTCCATTTGCACATTCTCGGACCAATGCCAAACAGATCAAGATGCTGTTGTGCTCTGAAGTAACCTCTTGCACTGTTCACTATGCCAGTTATTCTGGTATTATTTGCACATTTGCGAAACATTGCTGGTATATTCACATTCAAGTCATTTTTATAAATGAGGAAAATGTCGTGGAACCAACACTTGCGCCAAACTGCTGTTCAGAAATGTCGAAAAGAATGTCGAAGTAGTGGGGTGCATTCAAGTCAACATCTCTAAATTGTGAAATGCCTCAGCAGAGTGTAAACGTCGCTCTATTTAGGAAAGGAGGGGGACAGATTAAAAGGAGGACAGGAGGAGACATTAAAATACAGTAAGTACTACATGCATTTGGAAACTAGGGCAGACCCTTGCACTAATCTCTGTTAAGAGAGAGATGATGGATGGTGGGGCAATCCGAAGATCTTGTGCCTCAGCCAATAACAGGATTGAGAAGGAGAATCATTCAAAGCTAACATGAACCCAGTGCAAGAAATGGACGCACGCTGTTCGCATCACGCTGCATTGCAAAGTAGCTATTCAGCCACAAAATACCAAGTCCACATTTAAATGAAAATAATGTCTAGAGTGTCAAGCATGCATTGCTGCAATTAGGTAGGAAGGGTGATTGTAAAAAAAAATCCTTGGAAAACAAGCATCCAAATGCGATCAATGTGTTTGGGAGCTCAAAGGGACAGATTTACAAAAATGTTAAATAGCCTTAAGAGGGCTATAAAACAACACCATTGCCAATTTAGGAGGGGCGTTCATTTCCAGAAGGGAATTGGAATGCATAGAGTTAATATTAATCTACAATGGAACCTTTGTTGGAGCATCCTTCATTTACTAGATCGGGTTCTGGCGAATATATCACAACAACATAAGTTGATGCGTTGGACAACATGGAGTTATACGATGGAGAAAGATAACTGAACTGATAAAAATCTGTTTCATCATTGAGAGCACATGCCACGATCTAAACTCTCTCTGTTAACACAACGATTATCTTCAGAGACACAGAGAAACACACCGGTTAATTACTCAAAAACAAGAACGAAATTCACCCGATATGCTTTAGCACTTACTGCATACGATTTCCAGAGTTTGCATCACACAATCCAAGGTTACTATTCTACATAATTATATTGTAAATCGCTGAAGCCTCTGATAAAAATGGAGATTTACAGAAAGTTCCAGGAAGAGATTAACTATCCAGCGGGAAATTCTTTTGCTAAGCTGTGATGCTGGGGATTCTGCAGGGAACCTGCGGTCTGAATCTAAATCAACGATTGTCTGCCCCTGTGTGACGGTGGCCACAGCATGTTTACGTATCATTGTCAACGGGAGAGTGAAACCACAGAGTATCCCCAGGAAGATTTACACAAAGCCAACGGCGCAAGGAACTCACCAGGAATTGCTACAATTGGAAGGATCACGTAACATATTTTCCGTGCCTGATAAACTGTTTGATACATTTTCTGCACGTATCCCTTTGTGCATGCAATTTCTCTGTACAAACATCTGTGGAAATATATTCCCAAAGTCTTTCATTTATGCCTGATGGCATCACCTGGGGAAGAGTCACGTGCTACACCCTTCAATTGTATTATTTAAGAATTTGAGCAAACAAGAGATGACAGTGAATTAACCCCAACTTGTGACAGAAGATAACTGAGGGTTAATGGATGATGCAAACCTCAATCAGTCAATCTCAAATATTGGAAATTGCATCTATGATGCATCGCAAACACGAACCGTTCCACTCTGAAATATCCTTTGATTTCAATGTCGTCCATCTCTTGAATTGGACAATTTCGTAATGATATTCCGGTTATTAAGTGTCCCTCTGAGAACTGTTCTCCTTAGCCCTGGGTTATGGCTTCCCTGTTAAACAGCGGCTGTTCCATAAAGAGATGACAATGGTTATGGAGATGATACGTTGTAGGTGTCAACAAGTCCAACATCGCAATGCACAGTAGTGTATCAATCCACTATAACTTCACAAATTAAAACAAACTTTTAAACAAGTGAAATTACTCGAAGGATTTGTTCCTCTAAGGTCACATAAATTTCAAACAATAAAGATTCTCGGGCAAGTTTAAAGTGTTCTGGAGATTTTTCAGAAGTGACCCTGAGAAACAGACAAGCTGCACAGCAGCAGAGGGGCATTAATATTTCTCAGTCCAGAATGTGATGCTGGAAACGCACAGCAGGTCAGGTAGCATCTGACGATCAGGAAAGTCGACGTTTCGGGCAAAACACATTATCAGGAATATTTTTCAGTTTCCCATTGTATTCGCAACATTCCGTGAAGAAACCTAAAACAGCTGAACAATGAAGTGATGGTGTCGTTGGAAGAGAAATGGAGAAGTGGGGGCAGGGAGGGAATTGCAGTGACAAAGATGTAGAAAGTGTCAAAAATAAGTATTGTTTAAGCTGTTCTCAAATTTGTCGGTGAGCTCCAGTAGTGTTGGGGAAAAGGAATTTAATGTCAAGGCTGATAAAGGACAGAAAACAGAGAATGCGAATAAACATGCATTTTTCAAGATTATCAGGCCCGAGTTATTGGGTGCCACAAGGAACATTAATCAACACAAAGCTATTTATAATCTGTATCAATGACTGAAATGATGTGACCATGTGCTTTCTTTTCTGGAACACACTGTTCGATGAGACAGTAAAATACAAGGAGGACACAGAAAACATGAAAAGGGGAACTGCAGGTTCAGTGAGTGAGTGAGAGAGAAATAGTCTGTGCAACCTAAGCTAGAGAATTCTCAAGTAATGTTCTTTCATTTAAACCTTGAAAGGATTTCAGGCCATTCTTAGATTTATAGATGATGATCCTAGTTCTCGTTCAAAGAGCAACAAGATACCTTTCTGTGCAGTCGTGCCATCAATTTCAATTTTTTTTCTTGAAACTGGTACTCCTCTCAGATTTTTCTGTGATTTAGGAATACAACCATGGGTTTGTGTGATTTCATCATTGAAGCGCTGTTATCCAACTTTCATTCTCGAGAATCTTTGCTGCACTGAAATGGACATGCACTCCCCAGCCTTCACCATTCTTGCCTTTCCCAGTTTAATGAAATCAACGTCGATGCTGTGTTCACAGCAAGTTTCTTCAGTGGACAAACCTAAAACAGCTGACTGAAGGTCTCCTCCAGAATCATCACTCCTGACTTGACACATTCCAGACTCATAAGTTGACTCAGTAGTGCACCTGTTCAAGATGTTCAAAGGGCAGTTACAGGACATTTTGCGGGAGGGTTGGGATGGAATGGGAATGGGAGTAAGGGCAGGAGGGAGTTGTGCAAAATGAAGATCCAGAGATCTTACCCCATATTGGCATCAACAATGTTTGTTCATGAAGTAACTCTGCAGAGGCCAGAAATTCAGGAGCAATCACACTTTATTTACCAATGCAAAGCCTTTAACAATAGCCTCTCAATGTGTCAGGTATTCAGCATCACAATATCCCTTTTGTTTCACCCTGCTATGTTAACCAGGTCTCCCTGATTGGATCAGATTAGCAGCCCCAATCAGGGAACACATATCCTGAGGTCCATCTGGTTGATCTGATGACAATCACTGCAGGTGGAAACAGTGATGAGTTCTTGAAAGTAGAATTGACGTAGCTGGACAAAGAAATTGAAAAGCTCATTAGGCCAATGAACGTGCAAATATAAATACATGGTAGCAGGAGGAAGGGCCTTGGAAGTCTCAAAGAACAAAGAACAAATACCCAGCCCAGGAACAGTACGTTCGGTCCTTCAAGCCTGAGACGATCCAAACCCACTGTCTTAACCTATCGCCCAATTCCTAAGTTTCTGGATCCCTCTGCTCCCCACCTATTCATGCATCTGCCCAGACCTACCTTAAATAAATCTACCATCCCTGACTCGACTACCTCTGCTGGCTATGCGTTCCAGGACCTACCATCCTTTGCATAAAGTACTTGCCCCGTGTATCCTCCTTAACATTTTCACCTCTCGCCTTGAACGTGTGACCTCTCGTTATTGAATCCCTCACCATGGGAAGAAGCTTATCTCTACCTACCCTGTCTATACCCGTCATGATTTTGTAGACATCCATCAGTCTCGACTTCTTCTGTCGTGTCTGGGGCTGGTGCGATTTGAAAACATTGAAAAGATGGGTTTCATTATAACGGGCTGGAAATTACTAGCCATCAAGGGAAGCATGGTACTGCTGTTGCGGAATACTGAATCTAATCTTTCAGGTGTCTGGGAATATGTGACTTAACACAGTTTGGAGGAAAATGAAGCTGGCCACTTGAAATTGAAATTCATTAAGTGAAAGAAAAAAGCATCAGAAACACGTTCTGGATCCTCAGTGATGCTGTGGTTCAAAATCAGAGTCTTCAGGAGCAAGCACCTCCCTCACATACTTCACAGATTCAGAGGCAGGGTTCATTCTGGACCGTTACTTTGTGATGTTCGGGGGATACTCAATAACATGTCCATTAAGTGATATAGTTACTGTCGAAACCACAACCATTTTTTGTGTTGATGCGTGAGACACTTAAGTGGAATCACATTGGAAGGACCCAACAATATTTTGAACTGTTTTCAAACACCAAAATACTTAAAGCCAAGTTCACAAGTAGAAGGATTAATTTATTATATCTCGCTATATTGATTTGACGCAAGCGCACAAAATGTAAGCATGCAGCATTTTGTGACACATTCTTCAAAACCATGAACACACTTCTACCGCAGAAAGCCAAACCCCGATCATATTTTCAACAGATACGTGGTGCATGAATTTGCAATAAAGACACAGAAAAGTGGAAGATGTAATTCGGGCAGTTGCACACTTGTTGCCACATCTCAGGCCTCGATCTCAAATTGAAACTTAGAAATTGTTCCATTACTGAAAAGAATGACATGCATTCTCCAGCCAAAGTCCATGCTGATCCTATTGGAGAACTACAAACTGACCAACTGAAAAAAAACATCAAGGAGTTAATTGCCTCACTGATTTCCAATCGTTCTGCTTCCTGGTTTCCATAACATTCTTCTCTCCCCTTCTCCATCCCTTGCTGGCTCTTTCAATCTTCCTTCATTCACAATCTCTCCTTCCAATTCTTGCAGCCTCCCTCTCTTCTCTCTCTATTATCTTTTTATCTGCCTCTTGGAAATTGCAGCCTGAACACCAGAAAATGTGGAAGCAGAATTAGATCATTCGGCCCTTCGAGTCTGTACCATGATTCGACCATCACCCTATTCTCAAGTCCTTTCCCTGTAACTGATGACTCCCTTACTAATCCAAAACCCTTCCTATCTCTGCCTTAAATCAACGGAATTACGAGCTACTCACTGCCACCTCTGGCAATGTGATCAATAATTTCACACTCTCTGGTTGACGTAACTCCTCCTCACTAATATAGATAACTGACCTCGAGGACTGAAGGACTCATCAGGGACTGTTTAGCAAGTTTGCAGATAAAACTAAGATTGGTGGAGTTAGTTAGTAAATGCGACAGTCAGAGAATGTAGCAGAATATATATATAGCTTGGAGAAGTGGATGGAGAAAGCACAGATGAAGTTTAATCCAACAAATGCGAGGTGATGCATTTTGGAAGATCCGATTCTGGAGTCAACTATTCGTAAATGGAAAGCCCCTGGGAATTAATGTACAGTGTGGTAACACAGCTCGATAAAGTAGTCAAGAAGGCTTTCCTTCATTTGGAATGCTGTGTACATTTATAGTCACGACATTAGTAGAAGGACGCTAGCTAAGAAAAGAGTTTGAGTGGATTAACATTTTTTTTCATTAGAAAGACGGAGGTTGAAGAGGGAATCTTATTCACGTCTTTGAAATCATGAGAGGTGGAGGCAGCATGTACAACAAGAAGGTTTGCCTATCGTGGAGAATTCAATTAAAAGAGTAATGAGTTCTAGGTGAGAGGGAAATTGTTTAAGGGGAATATACATGGAAGTTTCTTTCCACAGAGAGTGGTATGTGCCTGGAACGCATTGCCAGTAGAGGTGTAGAGGCGGGCAAAACACTATTATCTACGATGTATCGAGATAGACACATGAATGGGCAGGGTGCAGAGGGACACCGATCATTGGAAAATAGGTGACTGGTTTAGATAGGGATCTGGATCAGCGCTGGCTTGGAGGGCTAAATTTCCTGTTCCAGTGCTGTAATTTTTTTTGTTCTTTTTTCTTCGTTCTCACCTCTGTTCTAAAGAGTCATGATTCACTCTGAGACAGTGCACTTGCATCCCAGTCTCCCATTGAAACGGAAACAGTTTTCCCACACCCACTGTCTACAGGCCTCAAGTATTCCGTACATTTTGATCAGATGCGCCTCTCATCTTTCGAAATTTATCGACTACAGATACCAACTGCTCCTCTTATCACAAACCCCTGATCCCCGGGATGTTTCTTGTAAATGTCCTCTGGATCCGTTACAATGTTAGCACAAACGGTTTAAGATGTGGGGCACACAACTGCTCACAACACTCCGAATGCAATTTGACCAGAGACGAGTACAGTTTCAGCAGTTCATTCCTGCTCTTATATTCTGGCTCTCTTGAAATGAGTGCTAACATTGCATTTGCCTTTCTAACTAACAACAGAACCTGTATGCTAACCTTAAGAGCATTCTGAACTATGATTCCCAAATCCCTTTACTCTTCCGAATTCTGAAAGTTTCCTTCAATTTAGAAAATGAATGCACCCATCTCCGCCAAACTTGACTCAAGCAGCCTCGTCCTGTTACTCTTCCACTATCTCACACATAGCGACATCTTGTGTCCTCTTCCCTATTTCCAAACTGGAAACTGTACGGGTGGTGATAAGAGTTATAAGAAATGCATAATGCCGGAGTGATTCTTCTACAGACGTAAAACTGTACTGAATTCACCGGAAAGCATCACAAAGCAGAATTACAGTGTATGGATGTCATCATAGCTGACATTTAATTAGACAAACAAAACAAGGAATAATGCTGTGGCCAACAATTTCCTGAAGTGCATGTGCAATTTTGATTTAGAAAAACACATTGAGGAAGAAGGGGACAAGCTACTCAGATTGGTAGATGTGCAATCAGTATTAATTAACAATCTTACTGCATTTGGTAAAAAGATAAAATTTGGAATTGCTTTTTCAGATGCAGAATGACGATATCAAAACTGAACGAGAATCCTGAATCTAAATAAAGAGAAAAAGACGGGATTGATGCATAAATTGGCAATGATGGATTGAAGGACATCAGTAAAACGTTGGCAGTAGATAGGCAATCGGCAATATGTCAAAAATGTATGAATGTGTTATAACAATTATTCCTTCTTTCTGGTGCAACATTAAAACAAGCAAGCTGACACTGAGCAGCCCTAATTGATTGCAGAGATGACTGGGAAGCTTGTCTATTTCTACCAATTAATGGAGACCGCACTAATGATGTTTGTGCAGAGCAGTCTAGTGCAATTGCAAGTTCCTTCCCCAAGCCCAGTGTTGACAGCACGTCCCAAATGTAGGCATGCAATAAGGCTCGTCCAGTTCCAGGTTGATGAGATAGGTATCCACCCGTCTGTCCCACACAAAGGCCATTACATCTCTGAGGAGCACGTGTCTGTCAGAGATTATTCTGCCCGGTACAGCGGGGTGAATCACCGATCCCAGAGCAGATCTGCCCCAGTTGGCGATGACCAAGATTCAGCAGTAAAATTCGTGGCCAAATTCACACTTCCTCTCTTTCGTCTTACCACTTGTAGATAAGGATGATGATATCTTTCAGCATGGATTCGTGTAGTTTACCTGCCAGAAAGAGACTGTCAAGTACATCCAGTTGTTCCTGCCCAATAAAGTCCCACAGAATTTCGCTTCTCGACTTTTGCTTTCTTTTCGGAGGACTCAAGGGCCTTTGTCATCTCATCCCAAGATAAAGGTTGGTCCAGTCTCTCCTTTTCCATGCCGTCTAAGACCTATGCAATCGAGGTAAGGATGGAAGAGGAGACCGCTGTGTCTGTGTCATGCTATCTGGTATAAAATAATTTGCTGATCTTTAGGATGTCAGACTAAGATGACGTCATTAAGCCAACGTCTTCTTTCGGGCTGATGACCAGAAAGCTCTCCCTGTGCAACTTCTGGAAGAAGAAACCTGAATACGTATTATCCAACTCCATGCTATGAAGCCTTGACCAGAAGGTTATCTTGGTCGTCTCCATTGTCTACAGCAGGAGTATGTTCTGGAAGTTTTTCTGCAGTTTGGACAGTTATGCACCTCTCTGTCTTGCCTTCAAAACACCTTTGAGAATAAAGAATCACTTAATGTTTTCTTAAACTGTCTTCCATACGCATGCTGCAGACTCAAATAAGAGCTTCACAATTCTTGAACCTCAGCTTCCATGTTCCTTTGCCAGCCCGCTGATCATCCTGCAGAAGAATAAAGGTTTGACGTACTGCACAGAAACTGGAAATCTGTCCACGAGTTGATCAACCTGTTTGGTCACGACCAAATGCATCGATGCTGCACGATACGTCCAATATGCAAAACGATTTATATAAAAGCACGTACAGCTTTCAATGCACAATAGTATTTATGTGATAACAGTATTTAAGAATGAACACAACCAACCTCACTGCAGAATACATTTATATACTAGCAGCTCCAATTCACAACAACGTACATATCTAAACTGAAACAGTACCAGTACACAATAATATTTACGAACAAATACAGTTTGAATACATATCAATATTTAGACAGAAGTACGAACAGCTTCAATGTGCACTCATATTAACCAGTGAACACAACCAGTTCCAACAGAGAACGACATTTATGTAAAAACAAGAACAGCTCCAATGCACAATGCGACTTGTATAAAATTGCAAACAGAACCAGTTCATGACGATTTTTACTTTGAAATGCGAAGTGTTCCAATACAGAACAGGATTTATAAATGGACACAAAGTGCTCCAACATATCATAATATTAGTCCATTATGTATAAATATATATGAATATGTTTTTTATGGAAGTACACGTTCGGATAACATGCAATACTGCATCCGAATAATTAGAGGTTGGACGCGAATGTAATGTAGCCAGATTTGAAAATAACAAATTATGTGGGAAGGCAAGTTGCAAGAAGAATATAAATAGTTTACACAGAGATATTGACAGGTGAAGTTGGTGGAGAAAGTGAGGATTGCAGATGCTGAAGTACCAGAGTTGAAAAATGTAGTGCTGGAAAAACACAGCACGCCAGGCAGCATCCTGCCACTCGAATGCTGCATGGCCTTCTTTGTTTTTCCAGGTGACGTTGGTGGGCCAGTCGTTGTCAAATATGATATAACGTATTATAATGTGAATTTGCTTATTTTAGTAGTTTGAACGGCAGAACAGAGTAATATTTAAATAGAGAAAACCTGCAGAAAGCAGCCACACAGAGGGACTTTTGGGGGCAAATGTGCACAAAACACAAAAACCTAGCTCAGGGATGGAGCAGATAATCAGGAAGGCTAATGATATGTTGTCCCTTCTTTCAAGAGGTTCAGAGTACAAGAGTAGAGAATCTTACTGCAACAGTGCAAAGTACTGGTGGGGCCACATCTGCCGCTTTGTTAAGTTTTTGTCCTCTTATTTAGGGAAGGAAGCTCTAACATGCAATATTTGCAAAATAAAATCACAATTAGATACAACTTACAACAGTATTTAGATACAGACAAAAACATCTCCAGTGCCGATCTATATTTCCATTCAGGTACAAATGTCTCCAACACACAAAAGTCTTCATAACCCGACACAAAATGCACTTACATACAACAATAGTTACATTTCGGGACAAAAAAAAACTACAACATACAATTATATTTACATACAGACACAAACATTTTAGACATAGAACATAGAACAATATACTGCAGAACAGGCCCTTCGGCCCTCGATGTTGCACTGACCTGTGAACTATTCTCAGCTCGTAGCCTGTCGCTATCACAAAATCATTAACGTGTTTATCTTAAGATTGTTTAAATTTCCCTGATGTGACTGGGTTGACTGCATTAGCAGTTAGTGTGTTCCACGCCCTTACCTCTCTCTGCGTTAAAACCTATCTCTGCCATCTGTCTTACATCTATCACTCCTCAATTTGCATGTATTCCCCCTTGTACAAGCTGACGTCATCATCCTAGGAGAAAGACTTACGCTATCTACACTTTCTGATCCTCTGATCATCTTGTATGTCTCTATCAAATCACCTCTTAGCCTTCTTCTTTGTAATGAGAACAGACCCAAGTCTCGCAACCTTTCCTCATTTGAACTTACCAGCAGACCAGGCAACATCCTTGTAAATCTCCGCTGCACCTTTTTCAATGCTTTCATATCCTTCCCGAAATATGGAGACCAGAACTATAAGCAATATTCCAAGAGTGGCCGCACCAGTGTTTTAGACAGTTGCAGCATGATATTGCGGCTCCGGAACTCAATCCCTTCCCGAATGAAACCAAACACATCGTATGACTTCTTAACAGCAGTATCCACCTGGGTGGCAACTTTCAAGGATCTATGTACATGGACTCCAAGATCCCTCTGCACATCCACATTACCAAGAATCTTCCCATTGACCCAGCATTTTCCCTACTGTTATTCTTCCCAAAGTGCACCACCTCACGTTTAGTTGCAGTGAACTCCAATTGCCACTTCTGAGCCTAATTCTGCAGTTAATCCAAATCACCCTGCAAACTGTAACGTTCTTCCACACTGTCCACTACTCCATCGATTTTAGTGTTGTCTGCAAATTTACTAATCTATCCACCTATTTCTGTGTCTAAGTCGTTTATAAAACTGACAAACAGCAGTGGTCCCAAAACAGATTCTTGTGTCACGCCACTAGTAAGCGGACTCTAGGCTGAATATTTCCCATCAACCACCACTCACTGCCTTCTTTCAGAAAGCCAGTTTCTAATCCAAACTGCTAACTCACCCTCAATTCCATGCCTCTGCATTTTCTCCAGTAGTCTACCAATTGTAACATTATCAAAGGCTTTACTGAAGTTCATGTATACCACGTCAACTGCCCTCCCCTCATCTACATGCTTGCTCACCTTCTCAAAGAGCTCAGTGAGGATTGTGAGACACGACTCGCCCTTGACGAAACCATGTTGACTATCTGAAATTAAATTGTTGCTTCCTCGGTGATTATAAACCTTGTCTCTTATAATCCTTTCCAAAACCTTTGCTACAACAGAAGTAAGTCTCACTGGTCTATAATTACCTGGGTCATCTCTGCTGCCCTTCTTGAACAAGGGCACAACATTTGCAAAGCTCCAGTCCTCTGGTACTAAATCTGTAGGCAATGACGACACAAATAACAAAGCCAAAGACTCTGCTGTCTCCTCCCTACCTTCCCAGAGAATCCTCGGATAAATCCCAGGGGACTTGTGTACTTTCACACCTTCTAGAATTGATAACACCTGTTTGTAAATGACCTTGATCCTTTCTAGTCTAATATTTAAGATTAGATTAGATTAGATTATTTACAGTGTGGAAACAGGCCCTTCGGATCAACAAGTCCACACTGACCCGCCGAAGCGCAACCCACCCAGACCCATTCCCCTGCATTTACCCCTTTACCTAACACTACATGGCCAATTCACCTGACCCGCACATCTTTGTGATGGTGAGAGGAAACCGGAGCACCCGGAGGAAACCCACGCAGACACGTGGAGAACGTGCAAACTCCACACAGTCAGTCACCTGAGGCAGGAATTGAACTCAGGTCCCTGGCGCTGTGAGGCAGCAGTGTTAACCACTGAGCCACCGTGCCGCCCTCAATATCTCGTACCTCATTCTTCTCCTCTACAATATTCTCCTTTTCCTGACTGAAAAGAGATGAGAAATGTCCGTTAAGCATCTCTCTGGTCTCTGCAGGGTCCACACTCAACTTCCCACTTCTGTCTTTGACTGGCACTAGCCCTACCCCAACCGTACTTTTATTCCTTTTATTGCATGAAGAATTTGGAATGAGTTTCATGGAGCATTCAGAATAAAGTTGATTCATGCATGGTACAAATTCATATCACAAGAATTTTAAACTGATTAATCTGGGTAATCGCACAGGAAACATTATAAACATTTCCAGAACATGTAAATAGAACGGAATGCATGAAAAGGGAAAAGAATAGCACAGCAGATTTTTGGACAACAATGAGAAGAATGGAAGTCAACGCAAGACTAAAGGTACTGTATTTAAATGAATGCATCATATGAAACAAAATAATTGAACTTGTAATGCAGGGTGTAATTGGCACATATGATGTTAAGGGTATCAGACTGATGCATCTACAGGAGGTTTGGTGCGAGGAACTATATATCCAAGGGTACTCATCCTATCAAAACGACAGTGCAATGAGCAGAGAGGTCAGCTTTGTCTTATTTGTAAAAAATGAAATTAACTCTGTGACCAATGGTAGCAGATTGATATAGTGTTTAACTTACTGTCTCACCGTGACATGGACTCGGATTCAATCCCCACATGCCGTGTTTGCCTGGTTGGCGTTTGTACATTCTCAGGAATAGAGAATTCGACGTTTCGAGCATAAGCCCTTCGTCGAATTCTCTATTCCTGAGATGCTGCCTGGCCTGCTGTGCTTTGACCAGCAACACATTTGCAGCTGTGATCTCCAGCATCTGCAGACCTCATTTTTTACTCTTTGTACATTCTCACTGAGTCTTCGTGGGTTTCCTCCAGGCATTCTGGTTTCCTTCCAACAATGTGCAGTTTAGTTGAATAGACAATGTGAAAAGCACGATTACACGGACAGGGGAGAGGGGGTAAAACCGGTCGAATGCTCATCAGACAATTGATGTGCACTTGTTGGGCCGAATGGTCTGTCTTGACACTGTCGAGATTCTGTGATTCAACTGCAAGAAGTGATATACAGTCAGAAGAAGTAGAATTTATGTGGGTGGAGCTGAGAAACAGTATTGGAAGAAAAAAGACAACGATGCAGGTTGTGCACAGGCCTCCTCCCAGTAGTCAGGGCGTGAGGCAGGAAATGAATCAGGAGATAGAAAAGGTATATCGGAAATGTGCTATTACAACAATCACAAGGAAACTCAATATCTGATGGAGAGGAGAAGTTAAGTTGACCAAAGGTTTCGTCCACAGGATATTTTTTTTTCTTGAGCACCTTGCAGTGGTAGAAAGTGAGGACTGTAGATGCTGGTGAACGGATTCAAAACTTGTGGTGCTGGAAAAGCATAGTTGTGAGGCAGCATCCGAAAATTACGAGAGTTGATGTACTGAGCATATGCTCACCATCAAGAATTCATCTTCATTCCTGATATACAGCTTATGCTTGAAACGTGGACTGTCCTGCTCTTTGGATGCTGCCTAACCGGCTGTGCTTTTCCAGCACTATACTTTGTCACGTTGTAGTAAAGCCAAAGAGAGAACAGAAAACGCAGTATATGGTTTGTGTCTGTGGTCGACGTGATTGGGGAGCATAACATGAAGGAACATCGTCAGGCAGTCACCTCACAGTCCAATTCACCCTGCAGTTTGAGAAGGAGAAGCTGGAATCTTATGTAACGGTATTTCAATTGTGTAAAGATAATTATGGTGACATGATGGAGGAGCTGGCCAGAGTTGATTGGACGTAGAGCCGAGCAGAAAAGAGAGTGGAGCAGCAATTATGTTAATCTCTGGGACTAATTCAAGAGACAGAACAAAATTTAATCCCAATCGATGAAGGAACGTACAAAGGCACGGATAAGGCAATCATTACTGACAACGGAAGTTATAGACAGCATACAAACAAAAGCACAAACTATAGTGAAGATTACTGGAAAGTAAGAGGATTGAGAAACCTTGAAAAAAACCGCAGAAAAGAACTAATAAAAGCAATAAGGAGGGAGAAGATGAAAAAGGAAGGTAACATAGCTGGCAATATAAATGAAGATTGCAAAAGCTTTTTATATGTACGAAAGGTAAGAGAGAAGCAAGAGTGGATATTGGACCACTGGTAAATGAGGCTGGAGAAGTAGTGATGGAGATCAAAGAAATCGGGAAAGGACCTGAATGGGTTATTTGTATCAGTTTCCACACTAAAAGCACTCGCAAGATACTGGAAGTTCAAGACAGTCGGGACAGAGATAAGTGTGATGCCCATTTTTAAAAGTAACCTGACAGGTCCGAAGATGATAAGGCATTCACACCGGATAGATTCTTGTTAAGTTTGTGCGGTGGGAGAGGAAGGGTCCTCAGGTGAATAAGGGAACATGGATTTGACGTAACAATAATAAGATGAGCTCTGATCTTCTTGAACGTGGGGATGAGGGAGTACCAGGCTTGAGCGGAAAACTGAATTACTGCCGCTTATTGTCTGTGCGTCCTGTGTTTGTCAATCGGCCAGTCAATCAGGGATAGCAGTGTGTTCCGGAGCGTGGTGAATGGTTACCCCCTTCCCATCCACCGCTGGGTGTTATACTCAGATCCATGTGATTGTGCTGATTGAATCTTAGCTGTGCATACGCACTTCCTGCATTGGAACACTGCGGCTGCTTCTTGAGCTCTCTCAGATATTTTGCTGATTCATTAAGTAAAGAATTTACGTGACCAGTTGTTGCACGGCATTCCTGAACAATACTTTGAACTTGGGCAGAACCGCTGCATAAAATCATATGTTCGTGCTGCAGTGGAAATCCTTCAGCATTTCTCTTGCCCACTTAACCTGGATGATACACCAGTTCCTTCAATGATGTGCTTTTTAATGATACAGTATAAAATGTTTGCACCGTACACTACCAACAGAAGTATGAAGCTGATGGATATCGTGAAGAGTGAAATCAATGACTTCCTCCAGCTCTCCATCACTGCATCTTTGTGATTTTCCCCCTTCCTTTGACCCCACAGGCTCCTGCAGACTCGACTTGCCACTACAATGTAACAGACCATCAGAGTGTCCATCAACGGAATTAACATGAATGGGATGATAGGGATTAAAATGGTATCAAGATAATTAAATCCCAGCGACCTGGGAGTAGTAAAATAATCGGGAATACCATGGAACGTTGTCTAGCATGTTCTTTGGATCAAACCTAAAATGGAAAGGAATGCTTTTTATACAGATCAGAATTCGAGCTCTCAGAAGAGCCACAGCCAAGGTTTTCTGTGTCCAATAACTTCTCTCCTGTTTCAGTCAACAAATGGTGACAAAATGGTCATTGGAGAAAGGGACAGTGAACCAGGTGGAACAGTCTGTGGCTATATGAACCACGGCAAAAAGAGGGACTGCAGTCAGGGGTGAGGTCCAGGAAACACCTTGGAAAGTAATAAATATTGAGTCTCCTCCGTACAATGTTCATAACAATGAACAGCAATCTGCCATTGACATAACCATCAGGCAGCGCATGGTGCAGTTTGAAAGGGCACACATTCTTTGTGCAAGAACCAAAATCATCAATACATTAATTGGAAGAGACAGAAGGTAAATGTAAATCAGAAATTACAAATCAAACGTTGTCCCAGACAGCAACAGAAATCTTCGCACCTAAATCATCAGTTCGGACCAGTCAGAGGTCAAATCAAAAAATGACAGCCCCATGCCTTTCTCAAATCAAAGCTGCTCACTATTGTGTTTCACTAATGTCGTCAGGGAATTGACAGATGATGAGTGGGCAAGAGGTTTTGCAGGGATTAAAGGAAAGGACTTACACTCAGAGACGAGTGGGGATCTGGAAAGCAGTGCTTGGGAGGGTAGTTGAGCGGGCAACCTCACAACCTTTAAACTCGATCTGAATGAGCACTCGAAGTCGCATAACAATCGTAGCAATGTACCTAGTGCTGCCAGTAGGGACGAGCGTCGATTAATTTTAGTATTGATAGCCAAAGTTTGAGGGACTGAAGGATCTATTCTGTGCATTTAGGATTCTATAATTTTAAACATTTCGTCTGGGGGTCACGTTTGGAAATTAATCATTGTAATGATTCATCAAAGAGCTGTGGATGCTGGAAGTGTTGAACAGAAAAATAAATAGCTGGTGAAACTGAAAGGATATGGCAGCATCTGGGAAGCGAGAAACTGAGTTAACCTTTCCTGCTTAGAGTCACTCTTCATCAGAACAAATTCTTCTGAAGAATAACCACTAGACTCACATTATTAAGACTATTGTTTTCCCGAACAACGCTATTTCTGCAAAGGACAGGTGTTACTACCTAAAAGGGAATTGAAATTGATATGAATATACTAAGGAACCTTCAAAACACCTCACGCAACATACCGGGTGTACTTCTGATCATTATAATGCGAATCATGCCTTCAATTGCTAGAGTCGTTGTCATTGCTTGATCAGAATGATAATAGAGCTGAGAAAATTTAGATTCATCATGAATAGCACAAGACACTATCTAAGACCTCTGTGCCATCATAAGCAGGACATGGTAACACATTTAGACGCTGATAGCTTGTCTTCCAATGTCAAAAATCCCGAGTCATATTTAGCAAGTGTTCCAATCTTGACTCAGCAAAGAGTGCAAAACTCAGAGAGAATAATGTGATTTTGAATTGTTTTCTCTTCATTGCCTAACTCACATACCTTTGGAATGTGCCTGTCAACATTTTATGAATAAATTGAAAAACAGACAGTGCACTTGTGGAATCATAGATTGCCACTGCTCTCGTCTGTGTACAATAAACTACAATATAATAAAATTCCGGACTCTCTGACTCTCTAACGGGAATAGTTAAACAAGGTGAACTGTATTAACCAAATGGTATGATTCATAAAGAATTATGCTCTAAATTTAGTTATTTTTTCCTTCCTGTGAAGAATTAGGAATCTATAATCCTTATTTTTTTTTGTTCCTCCCTGTAATTAATAGGAAGCTACCATATCTTCTTCATTGAGTAAGTGGAAGGAAGCCACAGCCTTCTGGATTTCAGTTCAGCACTCGTCCGCTGTCCTCCTATCTCATGGAACTATATGAAAGTTATGAAAGGAACAGACGTTCAATCCTCTATGTGAATTCAATTTAACAGTCCTCCGTCTTTCCACTGTTGTGTACAATCATAGGATATTTAAGGCATCGAAACATCTCATTCAGCCTATCATTTGTAATTCAACTGAGTAAACTAGTCACCTGTTCTAATTCCAACTTCCAACACCCAGTCCACTGTCTTGAAGGTGACTTCACTTCAGTTGCAGATATTATCCGCCTTTCCATGTGTTGAGGGTTGTCACCTCAAACCTGCTTAAACTGGTAGTGAACTCGAGAGTGACCATCGCCTTCTCGATGAAAGAGTTCGGCTCATCGTCCCCCATATGCTTCCAGCAATCAGCCTTATTCTATTTCCCTTGGTAAATGGTACACTCCATTCGGGTCTCTCATAAGACCCTCATTAGTTTGTGCATTGCGATCACATCAGCCGTAAATTTCCTCTGTTCTCAGGAAAATGAGATAAGCCTATCCGATCTTCCTCCAATATTTCAGTTATTGTCAGGCTCTGACAACATTCTTGTAAATCTTCTCTGTACTCTTTCCAGCAAAATTCTGTCTCTGGAGTTAACCGGTTATGAGCAATGTTCGCAACACTGTAGTGGAGAAGTAATCAGTGTTTTATGTCATTGCAGTGTCATACATTTGACAGGGAATAAGGGAGTTTGTTTTAAATGTCATTTCATCCACAGCAATTTTGGAAACAGTTAATATGGACGTGATTCCCATTATGGATGTCTGGCCAGATTTTGGTACAAATAATGGATCCTAACGGCTGTAGTTGGGAACATCTAACCCATTGTGGGGTCAGTTGGTCAGTAGTTCAGACGTCAGACTACGTGTTTAATAGCCTTTCTTCTGTTTCTATAAATGGTGATGTAATTGCAAAACAAACCAAATGCTGGAAATGGATACAGCTTAATAGATTACAATCTTGTTTGTTTTAGTTTTCAACAACGTGATCTCTTGGTGAATCATAAATACATAATGGCACAAATTTTTCTTCAATAGCGAAACAGCACTTTGGTGCTAAAGAAATAACGATAAAATGGAATAAGCACACAGCAAACGTATATCCCAATTAATGCCAATTGTTCTTCAAATTCAACAGAAAGAAAACAACTTTTACAGAGCATACAAGGCCCCACATGTAGTAGGGTTCCAAAAATCACTTCTCGTATAATACTCACACCAGAATAACTGTGTCTGATACTTGATTAAACGATTTGCAACTTGCATTTTAAATCATAACTACGATAGCTTCTTGTGGGAGGGAACACAGCTGAGCTTCAATGCATGCAGCTTTAACTAATCTCTTCTGATTTTTTTCCTTTTATCACAACTTCTGGTCAGGAATGAACACACACGTTTCACTCGAAGGGAATATAATTAAATGCTTCTCTCAGTCACTTCTCGTGAGCACAGATATATACATCCAACCGGCTCCAGGGTGTTCCACAGACTAAAATAAATGACTCAAAGTTAAAAATGAAATGTAAGGTTTATTAGTTAAGAGTGTTATCATTAAGATCAGATACCAGAATTCACGAACACATCTTTGAGGTTCTATAAATACCATGCTGGGCTCCAAGCAATTGAAAAGAAACACAGGTTCATTAGCACACAAATATTCATCCCATGGCCATTCTGCAAAAGAGATATTTAAAATAAATTACTGTGGTTGCAGAAATACCTGCATGTTACCTATTAGCTGCAAATACATAGAGAAACCTTTTGGTTATTCACACAGGGAAACCAGAAACAAATGTTATCACAATTTTTACATTTAAAAAAATCATTTATCGGAAGTGACTGAAGTAATTAATCCCATTGAAACACTTTGTAGTCTCTGATTAAAATGGAAAATTCCAGAAAGACAAAGAGCGAGGAAAATTTACAGCCTACGAACAGGCCCTTTGGCCCTCCAAGCCTGAGCCAATCCAAATCTACTGTGTAAATTTGTCGCCCAACTCCTAAGCATCTGTTTCCCTCTGCTCTCCACCTACTCATGCATCTGTCCAGGCGTTCCTTAACTGAATCTACTGTGCCTGCCTCTACTACCTCTGCTGGCAATGCGTTCAGGTACCCACCACTGTCTGTGTAAAGAACTTGCTGCGTGTAACCCCCTTAAATTTTTCACCTTTCGCCTTGAAAGTCTGACCTCTCATTACAGAATCCTTCACCCTGGGACAAAGCTTATCTATAGCTAACCTGTCTATGCCCTTCACGAGTTTATAGATCTCAATCAGGTCCCCTCTCAATCTCCTTTTTTTCTAATGATAACAAACCTAACCTTCTCAATATCTCTTCATACCTTCCATAGCAAGCAATATCCTCAAAAACCTTTTCTGCACCTTCTCCAAAGCATCCATATTCTTTTGGTAATGCGGCGACCATATTTGTACACAGTATTATAAATACGGCCGAAACAACGTCGTGCAAAATTTTTACATGACCTGCCATCTCTTACATTAAATATCCCTTCCAATGAAAGCAAGCACGCCATATGCAATCTTGACCATTCTATCCACTTGTGCAGCAACTTTCAAGGTACAATGGACCTGAACTCCCAGATCTCTCTGTTCATCAACTTTTCTCATCAAGGTTCCAAGAGGAGATGAACTATCCAGAGGAAAGTTCAGTTTCCCGGGCAATTCTTGTGGAGACTGCAATGGTGGGGATTCCACAGAGTCTCTGCAACCTGAGATGAGATCACTGCTCGTCTGCCCCTATCTGAGGGTGGCCACAGCATGCCACTGCATCATTTCCAGTCGCAGAGTGAAACCGAAGAGAATGCTCACACGGATTCATTCGAATTCAATGGTGCAAGGCATTTACCAGAAACTACAATTGGAAGAACTGTGTGAAATATTTTCTGTGCCTGCTGAACTGGAAGATGTATTTTTTTCTGCAGATTCCTTTGTTCAGGTAGTCACGCTCTCTAATAATTAATGAGGTGATATTCCCCCAAAACCATTCACACTTCCTGCTGACATCACCTGGGTAATGTCTCATCGCATGTCTACTGTTATTTTTATCAAGAATTTGAACAAACAGATGACAAATGTGAGTTAAACCCCACTTATGACAGAACGGTTTTTGAAGTTTATTGAAATATTGAATCTCTTTTCTTCACTAACACACATTGGATGATGCACACACTCTAGCAGTCATACCAAATACCAACCGTCACATGATTTTGAACATTTGATAATTGACTTTCGGATGTTCAGCATTTATCAGAAAATGGTCCTCCTCAACACAGGCCTTTGGCTTCCCTGTTTCCCAGTGGCTGCTCCGTGAAATGAAGCTTATTTGATTACTTGAGAAGACACATTGTATGTTTTAACATGTTCGACACCCTTACTCGAATTCCTTCCCTTGCCTGGATGCAGCATCATAATCCAATATCACTACTCAAACTCATTCCCAACTTTAAATGTATTAAGTAACTCATCAAATGGCATCGTCAATGGTTGCATAAATCTAATTAATACAGTTCTTCCAACTCGAATGAAACCTCCTGGAGATGCATTGGAGCTGATTCTGGGATGAATGTGAACTGTACAGAGAAGGGGTAATTCATTTTCCACATTTGTAATGGACCAAATGGGTACAGAAGATGACAGTGAGGCACATATGACCCGTAAAACAGCAGATGGGAGTAAATTGTTCTCTGTAACCTGCAGTGCACTGGACATGCACAGAAGCAGATTCTAAGACAGAAATGGACTGAACAGAAGCACTTGGAAGTGAATATTTATTGGTGATCTGCAGTGTACTGGATACGTACATTGAATAAGCAAAATACAACTGACTGATGATGGGATGGAAGAGCTTGAACTTGTTAAGTAAGGGAGGGATTGGCACATGCAAAAATACATAATTGTTAAATGTGATTATTTACGTGGGAGGTAATTAGTTTTGTTCCTGAGACCTAGTAACTTAGACTTAGTGTGAGGACTGATAACGGAGAAAAACAGAGAGTGAGAATAAACGTATCTTTCTGTGTTGTCAGGTTAGTATTATTGGGAGCCTCAACAACCATTCCTTGAAAAACAGTTGTTTATAATGTTGATGAATGATTGGCATGATGGATTATGCACAACGTTTCCTAAGAAGACAGCTTTGAGTAGGAAAGTAAACCGCAAGGAGGAAACTGAAACGCTGAAAAAGGAAGTACAGTGTTATGGATCAGGCCAGACCTCTGCAAAATATTTTAAGGTAGTCAGGACCATAATCTTTTCTTACTTTGAAGGGCTGATGTAGAGTTGATTTTCCAGTGGAGATACAGTTATTCAGTCGACTGGATGTTAAGCCAGCAGAAGTTATTTACACACCACAGTTGAAAAATAAAACAGAATTTAGAATCATTTAACTGTTTAAAAAAGCACAACCAACTCGATATCGCAACTTATCTGAAGAGCAGTTTAAATTCCCACTACATCGCAGAGTCCCACCTCTTGATAAAAGGCAAATTCATACTCAGGTTCTTACCTGCAGGATAAAACAACTTCCAAAGATATTTCGGAGAGAAATCCAGTCAGGAACCATCTATTGGAGCTTGTAATGTTTGTCTACTTTAGCAACTTCGAACTGTCTGCTCGAACTAAACCAATCCAGAAGATTCCAGACTTGCGAGAACTGGCCACTTTCTTAGCACTGTTAAACTCGGGTGTTTCCTAGACATTTTGGAACCGCTGCCTTAATGACCTCGCTAAGAAAATGAAAAAAAAAGAAATATCCTTGTTAAAAGGTGAAGCGTCTTCAGTGGGTGAATGAGTTAGACATAGTGTGTGGAACATAACATAGAGAAATGTGAGCTTTTGTTCCCTCAAATTAGTTTTGAAACGATTTCAGACTATTGCTAGATTGGTAGATGATTATCCTCGTCCTACATCAAAAAGGTGCAAGAAGCCTCTGATATTCACGTCAGCTATTTCCCTTATTGTCTTGGTAACTTTACACCACACAGATCCTTCGTAATTAAAAGAGAATCACGTTGAGTTTGTATCATTTCGCTCCTTCATGGTTGAACCGCTACTCATTCCAGTGATGCTATGCTGCATTCTAGCAGCATGGACACCCAAGTGCACACAATTAATTGTCGTGCTGGGCGAACATTAACTGAGCAAACCTAAAATGATGGGCCATAGATTTGCACGTGGTGTTCA
Organism: Hemiscyllium ocellatum; assembly: GCF_020745735.1. Classification (NCBI taxonomy): domain Eukaryota; kingdom Metazoa; phylum Chordata; class Chondrichthyes; order Orectolobiformes; family Hemiscylliidae; genus Hemiscyllium; species Hemiscyllium ocellatum. The sequence continues at coordinate 15,244,594 of NC_083440.1, read as the reverse complement.
ATATAGATAAGCGTGAGGTGTTGAATTTTAGTGACGCAAACTAATGCAGGACATAAACTACTGAATGGTTGGTTCCTAGGGCGTGTTTTCCAACAAAGAGATCTTGGGGTACAGATTTATAGTTCCTCGTGAGATCAGAGGTAGATAGTAAATTAGAGATAGTAAATTTCGTGTACTTCCCTTCATTGATCAGTGAATTGAGTGCAGAGTTTCGTAATGAGTTTGCATCTGTTGATATGGACAAGGTCAGACCCCTCAAAACAGTTCAACCCGGTAGCGAAGACCCTAACTTTGCACTTATTTTAAGCAAGTGTATCGTGGATATACCAACAGAGAATTAGCGGGTCAAACTACTCAGTTTTAAACAAAGCAGAATTTATTTACAAGATCATTGAATGAAATACAAAGAACAGAAAACAAAATACTTAATAAATCATCCTATCTGAAAAACCAACAGACTGTCTTAACCTCATGATACTGTTCCAAAATACTTGCGACAATCTCAAAAAACACCCCTTGAATACAATGTAAATCAAACAGGGGCTTACAAGCTTTATGCTAGAGAGGGAAAGAGAGAGACTCCAGCAATGTCATCTTCACTCACTCAAACTCCCCCACTGCATTTGACGAGACCAAAGAATAGCTGAACAGAGCTGAGGCAACTGGCTACTCCACTTCAATTGTGCAAGTTTTTAAAAAGAACTTGAATGCCTTCTGCCTGAGGAGCATCTGTCAGCTGTAAAATAATTGGCCCTAAAATTCATCCAAACACAGGATGATCGGACCTTGTGGCGTTTATAACGTCTCCAAGAAAAAAAAAGGCCAACCTAATATTGTCAAAGGAAACGCTTCATCTACTCTTGGAATGCTGCAGACAAGGTTGGTCTCGCTGTTAAAAAAAATGTTATATCAAAATCGTGCAGAAAACTTTTGTATAGATGTTTTTGGAATTAGGGTTTTTGAGCAATAGGGAGAGAAGGAATCTGTTGAGGCTCTATTCCCTGCACAATCAGAAGATGAGAGTTGATATTAAAGACGTTTATATAATCATAGAGACACAGAAAAGGGAATAGCCAGTGCCTTCTTTTATCCCAAGATAGGGGAGAACAAAACAAGAGGGAAAATTCTTGAAGTGAGAAAGAGGCAAGATATAAAATGTATATAAGTGGCAGGTTTTCATGCAAAGTTTGGTGCGTGTATGGACTGAGTTGCCAGAAGAAGCGGTGGAGGTTTGGAAAACCATAACATTTCAAAGGCATCAGGATGTTGACACGAAGACCGAAGATTTTGGTGGACGTGGAGGTGATATGCCAGCAAATATGACTACATTAATGTAAAATATCTGTTCGCATAGACGGGTTACATTGAAGGGTGTATTTCTGTTCTGTACAATTTCAGCACTCTTTGACATTATGACAGAATTCCTTCTGGAATGTTAGTTTTAATTTTTGGAAAATCCTCAATGAGATGTATGTTTAATAATACAGCTGCTGCAGAAACATCGCTTTTCTTATTTTTGATGATATGTGAGACAGAACAGTCTGGAAGAATATATTAATATCTTTACCAAATCAGGTCACAGTGCACATTAGAATACCAATGTATTGCAACTTGCAGCATTGAAACAGACGTTTGAATGCTGTAATTTATTATTCTTTCTCCAAAATTCACTACCACACAATAGCGACAGAATGGGATTATAGTGGATACATTTCCAATGAACAAATCCAAAGCTTGAAATTTTTAAACCATGCGGACAGTTCAACAGAGGCTAGAATCGTACCCAGGTCACTGGCACCCTGAAATAGCAGCTGCACACTTGTTGCCACATCTCAGGTCTCAACTCGAAACTTAAATGTATCAATCCATTGAGAGTTTATCAGAACTACAAGCGTTGAACTGGTAAGTCTGATATTGACCCTCCAGAACAAATGCAAACTTAGAAACAAATTTCCAGAAGTTATTTTCCCCACTGATTTCTAGGAATCCTGACTTTTTGTTTAAATGACACAACTCTTGACACATCCAGTCATACAGTCATAGAGCCATCTGGATGTATAGCACAGAAACAGACCCTTCAGTCCAAGTCATCCATGCCGACCCGATGTTCAAACCTGATCTAGTCCCACTTGCCAGAACTCGGCCCATATCCCTCTAAACCATTTCTGTTCACATACTCATCCTGATGCTATTTATATGCTGTAAATGTGTTAGGCTCCATCACTTCCTCTGGCAACTCATTCCATACACGTATCATCCTCTTCATAAAGACGTTACCCTTAAGTCTCTTTTATATCTTTCCCCTCTCACTCTAAAACTGCACCATCTAGTTCTGGACTCCACACCCAAAGAGATATACTTCGTCTATGTCCCGTATTCATGCCCTTCATGATTTTATAAACCTCTATAAGGTCACCTCTCAGCGTCCGACGCTCCAGGAGAAACAGCCACAGCCTATTCAACCTCTCCATCTAGCTCATTTCCTCCAATCCTGGCAACACACCTTTAAAGTATTTTCTGAAGCCTTTCAAGATTCACAACATCCTTCCGAGAGGAAGGAGACCAGAATTGCAAGCATTATTACAAAAGTGGCCAAACCAACACCTTGGACATTTGGAACAGAATCTCACAAAGCCTATATTTAATACACTGAAAAATAAAGGAAGCATACCAAATGCGTTCTTCACTATCCTATCTACCCACGACTCAAGGATGTATGAACCTGTGGTCCAACGTCTCTTTGCTCTTCAGCACGCCCTCGGACCTGACCATTAAGTGTATTAGTTCTGCTAAGATTTATTTTCCCAAAATGCAGCACCTTGCATTTATCTAAATTAAACTCATTCTGCCACTCTTCAGCCCATTGCCCCATCTGATCAAAATCAAGCTGTACACTCCTGTAACCGTCTTTACTGTCCACTTACTAACTATAACTATTGTGTTCACATCCAAATCATTCACATAAATGATGAAAAGTAGTGAACACATCACAGATTCTTGGTCACAGGCCTCCAGTCTGAAAAATAACCTTCCACCACTCTCTGTTTTCTGTATTCGAACCAGTTCTGTGTTGAATTAATTTTAAAATTTTTGGATTGCAAACTTCTGGACCTGTAGAAGGACAAGATTCGAGGCCTGAATGACCTTCTGCTGCTCATTGTCTGTGTGTCTCCATAACTATCTGTCAATCAGGAATAGCAGCGTGTTCCTGAGCGTGGTGAATGATGCCCCATCCTTTTATCCCCCTCCCCATCCACCGCTGGGTGTTAATCTCAGATCCATGTGATTATGCTGATGGAATCCTGGCCATACATATGCAATTTCTGCACTACGAACACTGCGGCTGCCTCAGGAGATGTCTCAGTTGTTTTGCTGTGTCATTAAGTGAAGAATTTACCTGACGAGTTGGTGCACAGCATTCCTGAACTTTGCTCTGAACTTGGGCAGAGCCACTGCACAATATAATGTCGTGTGATGCAGCTGAAAGCCTTCAGCATTTCGCCAACCTGTGTAAAATAGATGACAGAATTGTACTCTAATGATGTGTTCGTTTCATGTTAGAGTATAAGACGTTTGCATCGTGCAATACCCACAGATATATGTAGCTGATGGACATCTCTCATTGTGACTCTCTCCATTCCTCTGTCCCCACAGGGTCTTGCAGACTTGGCTGGCCACTAAAGTGCACCTGGCCGTCAGAGTGTTCATCAATAGAAATAACACGAATGGGATTAAAGGAGTAAAAATGATACCAAGCTACTTAAACCCCATGGGATCAGTAAAGTAACTTATCTTGAAAATACTGTATTACAGAATCTTGTCAATTATTCTTCCAGGTTTAAACGAAAAATAGAAGGGAATGCTTTTTCAACAGAGCAAAATGCCAGTTGCAGCCAAAGCCACCGCCTTGGCTTTCTCTGTCCAAAATTTCGTCTTCAGTTTCAGGCAGCAAATGGTCACAAACGATCAAAGGAGAAAAGGACAGTGAATCAGACGGAACAGTCTGTGGCTGCACGAGCCAGGATATAGATAGCACTGCACACACGGGTGATAACCAGGAAACCACGTCTTGTAGTCAACCGCGTCTCAATTGTGTAAATCAAGGCCCACTAAGTAAACAAGTAGATCAGGCCTTACCAGGGGATATTGTCAATAGCAATGGGGAAATGGCCAAAATGTTGATTCATTATTTTTGCGTCAGCATTTACAGGAAAACAAACAAGAAAATTTTCACTAATGTCCTTTTGGAAGGAAAGTGCCAATCTCACATCGTCAAACTGATGTGCGACTCTTGACTCACAGCAAGGTGGTTGACTGTTAACTATGATGAGCAGTCTATGATGAGTAATAAATGCTGGCCTGGCCAGTGACTCCCTCATTCCATGTAAGGCCACAAAAGTCATGCTGTAGTTGTACAAAACTCTGGTTAGCTCCCACTTGGAGAACTCTGAGCAGATCCATGCATCACTCCTAAGGTGGGATGTATTGGCTTTGGAGGAAGTACAATGTAGATTTGCAAGAATGATACCTGGACATCAGGGGTTTAGATATGAGGAGAGATTACACAAATTAGGCCTGGTTTCTCCGGAGGTTAGAAGATAAAAATCAGCAAGTTTCACTGGTTGGTGATTCTAGGACAAAACGACATTGCCTGAGAATTAGAACCAGAGTATTCCCGAGAGATGTTAGGAAGCATGTCCGCACAGGAAGGGTGGTGAATGCTTAGAAGTCTCTTCCATAAACACAGTGGATGCTGGGCCAGTTGTTAACTTTAAATGTGAGATAGATTTTCTTTGGTTAAGCAAGGGTATTAAGGGAGAAGTCTCAGATACATGTGGAGATCGGCTACTGATCAGCCATTGAATGGCAGAAAAGGCTTGAGGGGCTGAAATGCCTGTTGACTACTGACTGTATCACGATTGCTCTCGAAGTAGCGCTTTCATATTAACTCTTTATTTCACCCTTACCCTGCTCCATTGTATTCATTCTTCTTTCTGCAACTCTCCATTTACACCTGTCTCTATCACTTTGTATTAAATCCCATCATGTTCCCCTGTGTTTAATACTCTACTTGTTCCCTTTTATTGAATTCTCTCCCTATTAATTTCTACGTGACCTTCTCCTTATTATTGTCATGTTAACCATCTCCCCGTTATTCTCTGTTCAATTCTCAGTCTATTACAATATCTAACCCGCTCTCTATCTGTACTTAACATTCTCCTAGCTCTCTTCAATTATTCTATCCTGAATATATATTGAGAGATCAGATGTCTCAGCCCTATTTAACTGCCTATGTCTCAGCCCACCCCATAATCGCTAACACGTAACCGAAACTACTCTGTGCATCTGCCCCTCCAGCATGTGTTGGGACTGCAGATCCATGCCAAAGCACGGAGGGAGCTCAGCATTTACTCCACATGGTCGGTCTTGCTGATAAACAGGAGACGGGCATAAGTTCAACATACACTAATGTGTATACATAAACAAGAACACCTCCAATACACAACCATATTTATTTCCAAACATAAACAGTTCCATTCCAGAACAATGCACATAAACAATATTTATGTACATGTAAGCACTTCCAAAAAACAATAATACATATATTAACATGTACAACTACAAGAATAGTTCCCATGCACAACAATATTTATATTTTTTTTAAACACAAAATTGACTTAAAAACACAGATGGTTCCAATGCACAATAATATTTCCATGTAAACACGATCAGCTCCAAAGCAAAACAATCGTTCATCACAGACAAACAGTTCTATATAACAATACATATTATATATTATTTCTTCTGTATAAAACCTGCAATACTGTGCATATGAATGACAGAATTAGGTACTGAACGTACTGTAGAAGGATTTGCAGATGGGACAAAAATAGGTGACAAGGAGATTTGGAGAAGGATGCAGACAGTTTACAGAGTGATTTTGATAGATTAAGTAAGTGAGCAAAACGTTGTCAATTTAACTTGGGACAACATGAAGTTACTTGTTTTGCAAGGTAAGATAAAAGAGCAGAGTATTATTTAAAAAGGAAAAAGCTGAAGAAAACTGCAATGTAAAGGGACTGGTAATCCTGCACAAAATACAGAAAATGCAAGACACAGGTGCAGCAGATCATAAAGAAGGCCCTAAAAAAAGATAAAAGCCCATTATATTAGTGGCAATATACTATCATGCATAGAGGATTGTCTGACTGGCAGAAGGCAGACAATAGCAATGCGCGATCTATTTGTCAAGTTGGCAACTGGCTGCGAATGAAGTTCTGCAGAGGTTAATTTGTGATCACAAGTGTTCAGGTTATACATTATTGATCTGGATGATGGAGGTCATTTACGCAAAATTTGCACATGATGCAAAGATTGGTTTAGCAACAGGTAATGTTGAGAGAACACAGTGGCTGAAAAAGAAATCAGGCAGACTAGGAGAGGGGTAAAAAACTGGCAAATGGAATACAACATTGCAAGTGAGAGTTTATGAACTGGCGTCAGAAGAATAGAGGTGCAGACAATTTTATAATGATGGAAAGTCTTTGGAAACCTGAAACACACAAGCGACTCAGGATTCTTTGTACAGGATTATCTTCAGGTGAATGTGCAATTTCAGTTCGCAGTTAGGAAGTGTTACAAAGTGGAACAGATCGAACCCCTCTGAGAATTAAACCTAACAGCAAATCCCAATTTGCTTTGGCAGGGGTAGCGGTTTCCTTATAATCATTAAACCCGAATCACCCAGAGTAGCTCACTTTGCCTCTCATAATTTGTTAGAAATGTGGTTAACTGAAAGGACTTTCTGATACCTGGTTTTAAAGTGATAAGTAATCGTTTGTTTATTTAAGACTAACAGAATTACAAACAAACCGGACAATTCTCCCGAACTAATAACTATTCCCTAACTGAGCGAAATTCCACTGGTGTGCTGTTCCAATAAACATAAGTCCACTGATATAAATCTAAGTAATAAGAAAACAACAAATTAAAACTTAACCTCTCAAAGTTCACACAGAATGGGCCTTTAGGGATGCTCTGCTTTCTCCGATGACTCTCAGTCTCTCTCTTCTGATCCCAAGTCACAAAAGCCTTTCTTTTGTCGATCCTGCTGTCAGGGTGTTTTGTCTGTAATTTATTTTTGTCTGGAATATTAGAGAAACTTGCCAAGGTACCTTTTAATGAATAGATTACGCTTTCTCTGAGAGCTGAACGTTGTTACTTCCACAGGTGGCTGTTGGCTCTCTCCAAATTTCCAAATGCCCTCGTCTTTTAAACTCTTGATGGTCTATTAATTTCTTTACAATTGGATTGGTTCGATAATTCGAATATTGTGAGGAGTTTTGTACCATGTATCGAAGGAAGGATATGGTGGTGTTATAGGTGTTACAGGGGAAGTTTTTAAGATTACCATATTCCCTGCTCCCCATATTAATCTTTACTACTGTTCCCATGTCTCAGCAGCATTTTGATGTTTGACGTATCAGTGTGAGTGTATATATTCCCATCATGTATTGACCAGAGCAGCACACAGTATCCCAGCTGTATCCTTATCAAAGTCTGGAAGCTCCAATATGACCTCCTATAATCAGCACCATACTGATATACGCATGTGTCCCGTTTACCTATTAATTACTCTACTTGCCAGTCATGCCTCCTTCAGGGATCTGTCGACATGCATTCCAAGATCCCATTGTTACTCTGATCTTGCTTGTGCCCTGCTTTTCATTAAATATTCCCTTGTCGCGTTCAGTTGGTTTAATATTGGTCTTTGAACTGAAGTAACAAGTTCAATGTTCAGAGATTTTAACGTAGAAATAATGATATTTAGATCTTTTCCATGTTCCCAGAAATACTCCAATGCAAGCAATCTGTGCACCGGAACTTCCTGTAGGGTTCAGTCAGCCATTTTCAGCAGAGGAAGTGTCATTATGAGACAGAGACATATCTCCACCTTGAAGGACACAGGAACACACCCACACACAGAAATACAATCTGAATGATGTAGTGCCATACTGTCAAAAAGATATACCCTCAAACGCAAGTGCACAAACACACATCCCACACTTCTTCCATACGAACACATTCCCCCAAACACACCAATACTATCCCCACGCAAATGCACACCCAACCACAAACACACACACTGCCACACACCGATTCTGAAACCCATCCCCACCCCCACACTTGCGTGCAAGCACACACGCGAACACACAGACAAAGTAAGACACGGGCACATAGAGAAACAGAAACATACCCACACGCAGAAAGGAAACCAGGCTGAGATATATGAATATACTGTGAAACAAAAATGCATTTCAAATCCATACACACACACACACACACACGAACACACCAACACAGAAACAGACACACACTCGCACAGACACACGGTGGAAAATAATCATACTGCAGATTCTGGAAACAACTGCATACACCCACGTAACACATCCACACCTTCACACTCACACAGACACAGAGAAATACAATTATACTGAGTTATGGGAACACACAGACATCCAAACCGGAACAAACACATTTACAAAAGTCATCTGGCAATATAAGATCACATTTTCGCACAGTCACTGAATCACACCCAGATCTTCACTCACATATAAAACAGCTATACTGACAGTTATTGCACATGAACCTGCAAGAAAATTCAGAAACATAATTGTACATACACATGAGCACACACAATCACAGTTACAGTACTACACACACCGTTAGATACATACAGAGCACAACACTCTTAAACACACAGAGAGATATACCCGCAGATAGACACAGTGAGATCCTGCTGGAGACATAGAAGGATCTCATCAGACAAACCAGCAGCCAAGCACAGTCTGAACAACACACACACCAATATAAGCAGGAGCACAGCCGGGCAGAGACACACCCTGCATGCATGCAATAATACACCTGCACTCAAAGACAGACACACCGGGAGTCACAGAATCAGTGAGACATGCTGACACACACAAGTAAAAACAGCATAATTACAGATAGAAGTGCAACAGACACAATGTGTAAAATCACACAGAAATACACAGGCACAATAACATACACCCACACAAAAATAACATTGAGCATCATAGAAACATTCTCATACAGACTGAATAACATACACCAACACAAAAAAGTACAACAATATATAGTCACTGAAATACTTCCAAACACACATACTAAGTGAAACACACACATAGATGCAGAAATACACTCATAATGTGCGTGTGGAAATATGGATTTTGTTGCGTTTCTGTCTTTGTATATGCTGTTTTTGCTTGTATGTGTCAGTGTGTCATGCTGGTTCTGTGACTCTCTGTGTGTCTGTCTTTGAGTGCAGGTGAATTATTACCCAGAATATCCAAAGACTAAAACTGAGGAACATACAGAGTGACATTCCTGCAACGGCAATAAAACACACACACATGGAAACATTCAAAGAGCACGAGATGAAGGGACTGTACATTGACAGAACTATAATGAGGATTGTGTGAAAGTACTGCTGGCCGGGTCCGTGCAGTTTATGTTTTGCAACATTTCATCCTGGGTTAAATGAGTGAATGAAGTGATCAGGAATGAATTTGTGCCAATGCATTTGAACTCAGGTAGACTTTGTGAAAGACTGTGGGGCATTTTTTGGACTGGTCTTAGCATAGTGGAGGTTTTTCTTTACGCTACATTACAAAAAGACGAGTTGTTGCACTTGAGAAGGTGTAACTAATCGATGGAGGCACTCTGCCTCTATTCCTGATGAAGGGCTTTAGCCCGAACATCGATTTTCCTGCTCCTCGGATGCTGCCTCTTCTGCTGTGCTTTTCCAGCACCACTCTAATCTCGACTCATTGAATATGAGTTCCCTGAATGGGGTTGTTAACTTGGTGCAATGAAGGTGTCATGGCTGAGAGATATAAACAGGAGTGTCAGGGGTTCTGCTCATTCTAGGAACCCGTATTGTGCTGGCTAGGTCAGTGTCATGTAATATGCAAGTGTAAACGCAGAAGTAATTGATTATGGGTAACCACCTTTGCGGACCTTGGGAGGATATAATATAGAGTCGTGGGAGAATGTTGAACACAGGGGAGTAACATGAGTGTTCAGTGAGGGGGAAAAGGAAGGGGAGTCAACTCAGAATAACATAAAAAGAACTAAGTAATAGTACTGAGAACAGCGTTGAATATAGCGCAGCAGAGACAGGATTACATGCAGGGGACAGGGGAGTGTTATGTCCACAGTGGGGAGGATTAGAAAAAAAAATCTAGTGAGAGGGCTAATTAGAGAGTAATAGGGAGAAAGTTGAATACAGATTGAAGCTTAATGATTGTCAAGTGTGTGGTTGAAGTAGACCGCGTCCAAAGGAGAGTAATCGTGAGAAGATTAAATGGAAAGTATGTATAAAAGATTTGTAAATAAAGTAAAAAGGTGAGGGTTGAATACAAATGAAGAGAGATGGTTAACTACGAGGAAGTAGATAAGATCACATATAGATAGCGATCGGGTTGAGTAAAGAATAGTAGTGGAGGCTAAATACAGACAAATGGGGAGAGGTGTAAATACAAGTTAGTGAATAGAGAGGATGGGATACAGGTAAAGGCTTAAATACAGAGTGAGTGAGAATAAAAATGAAAGACAACGTACTCGAGAGGAAAATAAACACTGGAGAAGAGAATGAATGACATTCAAGATAATAAAGATAATTAAACAATGGAGAAAAGAGAAATGAAGTCAGAGTAATAGAAAGTAATATGGTTTCGATGGATAGGAATTAGTTAAGTGTGCACAGAAATTTTTCTGATTCAGTATGTGTATGCACCTACGCGAGAAGGTGTAAAACTTGACTTACTCTTGGAAAATAAGGCAGAGTCGGTAACTAAGGTTTCAGAGGAGGAGCACTTTGGGGCCAAGGACCATAATTCAATTAGTTTTAAAATAGTAATGGAAAAGGATAGACCAGATTTAAAACTTGAAGTTCTACATGGGAGGAAGGCTCATTTTGACGGTATTAGGCAAGAACATTCGAAAGCTGATTGGGGGAAGATGTTCCCAGGTAATGGGATGGTGAAAAATGGGATATCTTCAGAAATGAGATAGCAAAAGCCCGGAGACAGTATATTCCAGTTAGGGTGAAAGGAAAGGCTGGTAGGTGTAGGGAATGCTGGATGATAAAAGAAATTGAGGAATTGATTCAGAAAAAAGAAGGAAACGTAAGTCAGGTATACACAAGGTAGATCGAATGAATGCTTAGAAGAAAATAAAGGCAAGAAGTATACTTAAGAGAGAAATCAGGAGGGCAAAAGGGGGACATGACATAACTTTGACAAGTAGAGTTAAGTAGAATCCAAAGCGGTTTTTCAAGTACTTAATGGAGAAAGGTGTAACTAGGGAGAGAATAGGGCCCCTGAAAGATAAGCAAGGCGGCCGTTGTGTGGAGCTGCAGGAGATGTGTGGGATAATAAACGCGTATTTTGCATTATGCCTACTATGGAAAAGGACGCGGAAAATATAGAATGTTGGAAAGTAGATGGTGCATCTTAAAAACTGTCCATATTACAAAGGACGAAGTGTTGGATGTCTTGAAAAGCGTAAAAGTGGATAAATCCCCAGGACCGAATCAGATGAATACTAGAACTCCTCTAGAAGCTAGGGAAGTTATTCCTCGCCCCTTGTTGAGGTATCTCTATCTTCGATATTCACAGATGAGATACCGGAAGACTGCAGGTTGGCTAACACAGTGTCACTGTTTAAGAAAGGCGTTAAGAATAAAGCAGGGAACTATAGACCATGAGTCTGACGTCAGTGGTGGGCAAGTTGTTTGAGGGAATCCTGAGGGACAGGATGTATATATATTTGGAAAAGCAAGGACTGATTGGGGATAGGCAACATGGCGTTGTGCGTGGAAAATCATCTCTCTCAATCTTGTTTAAGTTTTTTTGAAGAAGTAACAAAGAGGATTGATGAAGGCAGAGAGGTGGACTTCAGTAAGCTATACAACATGGTCCCTTATGGTGGACTGCTTAGCAAGGCTAGATCTCATGGAAAACTGGGAAAACTAGCCTTTTAGGTACAGAACGGGATGAAAGGTCGAACACAGAAGGTGATTGTGGAAGGTTGTTTATCTGACTGGAGGCGTGTGACCAAAGGAGTGCTGCAAGGATCGGTGCTGATACCTCTACCTTTTATCATGTCATACATGATTTGCTTGTGAGCAAAAGAAATATTGTTAGTACATTTGCAGATGACACCAAAATTGGAGGTGTAGTGGACAGCGAAGAAGGTTACCTCAAATTAAAACGGGATCTTGACCACATCGCCCAAATTGTTGAAAAGTGGCAGATGGATTTCAAAGCAGATAAATGAGAGGTGCTGCATTTTGGAAAGGCAAATCGTACTAGGACTTGCGCACTTAATGATAAGATCCTAGGGAGTGTTGCTGAACGAAGAGACCTTGAAGTGTCGTTCCATAGCTCGTTGAAAGCGGAGTCACAGGTAGATGTGAGAGTGAAGAAGGCTTGTGCTTCCCGTTTTTGGTCAGAGTGTTGAGTACAGGAGTTGGGAGGACATGTTGCGGCTGTGCAGGTCATTGATTTGACCACTGTTGGAATATTGTGTGCAATTCTGGTCTCCTTCCTATTGGAGGGATATTGTGAAACGTGAAATGATTCAGAAGTGACTTTCATGGATGTTGTCAGTGCTGAAGGATTTGAGCTATAGGCAGACACTGAACAGGCTGGGGCTATTTCCCTGTAGCTTCAGAGGCTGAGGAGTGACCTCATAGAGTTTTATAAAATCATAAGGGAGGTAGATGGGATAAATAGGCAAAGTGTCTTCCCTGAGATGAGGGTGCCCAAATCTAGAGAGCATAGCTTTAGGGTGAGAGGGTCAAGGTATAAAATAATCCTAACGGGCAGCTTTTATACCACCCTGGAATGAGCCACCAGAGGAAGTGTTGGAGGCTGGTACAATTGCATCACTTAAATGGTATTTGGATTTATGCATGAACAGGAAGTGTGTGGAGGGATATGGGCCAGGTGATGGCGGGTGGACTAGATTTGTTTGGGGTATCTCGTCGGCATGGACGAGCTGAACCAATGGGTCTCTTTCCATGCTGTACATCTCTCTGATTCTATGATTCTAACACAGACAATTTCCATATTAGATTTAGTTAGTATTAAGGGGAGGAGCATTACTTTCTGATGGTCTACCAACAGAGGGTCTTTTCCATCAAATTCAAAAAAATTCAACCTTGAGACTTGCTCTCACTCTGTCCACCGCCACAATTAGTTGCCCGCCTGTTATATTACCACCCAGGATCACTTGTCTGCACCTCATCGATTATTCCTCATTCCTAATCCAATTGTCACTGAACCTCACACAAATTCCCATTCCTCAAACCTTCCTTTTCCAGTGTGCTTTCTCGCTTTCAAATCGAACTGTGTGAACTGACGTAATGTCCATAAGCTGTCCTTGTCCTCACATGAGAGGGTATGAATGGACTTCTGCTGTTCCCCTTTGCCATCTCAAAATGAGTAAAGTTGTCTCCTATTATTCGCCCTGTACAGTTTCAAGAAAAGGCTTTAGTTTTATTCCTTCAATGGATGAGGGCGTCGCTTGCTAGCACCAGAATTTATTGCCCATCTCTAATTGCCTCGAGGGCAGGTTACGGGTCACCCACATATCTGTGTATCTGGAGTCACACGTAGTACTGACCAGGGAAGGACAGCAGTCTCCATCCCTGAAGGATATGAGTGAACTGACAACCGGTCATCATTAGCATATTTAATTCCAGACTTTGAGTGAATTCAAATACACCCATTTGTTTTGTCTGGGTTCCAAGAATATGGCTTTTTATCTCTGGACTGACAGTCCAGTGATAATTCCATTAGGCCATCGCCTCCATCTGCTGAATTTCCTCCTCCAGTGGAACAGACTAGAGAAGGGGATGAACATAACCAAAAGAACTCCGGGCACTCTAAATCAGAAACAAGAACAGAAATTGCTTTTCATTCAATTAATTAATTATCTGCATCAATATGCTGCCTCATTGCAGTTTGACATCCTGACCATGAAGTCCATTGCGTCAGTCAACCTTCCATCTATGGACTCCATTAGACTCATCCCACCCTCGGTAATGATCCGCTGTAACTTTTTCCGTCAGGTAGAAGAAACAAAAGCCTGAACACACACCAGCAGGTTCATGAACAACTTATACCCAGCCGTTTTTAGACCATTGAATGGACTCTCTTCGACCACGTAATGCTGACCTTTCTAACGCTGATGTGTCTTGTATGTTCTGTTCAATGTAACCTGTCTGCCTCTGTCAAATCTAATGCTCATATGCAAAATCTTTCACTGCATTTCCGTACATGTGACAATAAACCTAACAAAGCGAATTAAATCAAATACATCCATGCCGATAAGATATCCTAAATTGTCCCGTTTGACCCACATCCCTCTGAACTCCTCCTATTCAAGAATCAACAGAGTGTTTACAAAGGAGAAGGAAAACAATATACCAAAAAATGATGGGGACCAGAGGTGATAGAACCTTCATTGACTTTTTGTTTTTGTCATCTTTTAATGTGTTTCGAGCTGTGAACTGGGAGCTGTTTGCTGAGAATAACGTGTGGTCTTTGAGACAGCTTGTGGTAAAATGAACAGACCAAGCAATTTATGATTCTTTGTGACGCCAGGCCTTGGGGCTAATTGTTGGCTGAGTCAGAAATAAAAGGGATTCTACTGACAGCACGAACACCGAGTAGAACTTCCTGACGACCAGCAAATAATTTTATGCCAATCTATATGACACGAATTGCATAGACAGCTTGGCATCCTAATTGATCCTGTTCTGTCACACGGAGGTTTTGGATGAAAGTAAACGTGAAAGTCTGCACAAGCAGTTGCCTCGGGAGAGCTGCAAAAGGCACTCATGTTCTTTAAAAAAAAGAGTACGATTTCTATCAGTGGTGGCTTATTTTTCACCTCTGTGGCACTTGATTGGCCTGAACATGCTGGAAGTGTATAACAGTACGCTTCGAACAGGTAGCTTGTGTGAAACCAGCAGGAAAGCTATCATCCCTCTCATTTCCAATTAGAAGGGGATAGGGAGATCCAATGACCAGTTTCACTGCCAAATGCAGTTTACAAAATCCTGCGTGAGATCATCACCAATGAGGTCAGGTGTGCTAGGCAATCATTCGTTCACCCCGAACAAATTTCTGCTGTACTGGGCAGCATAATCTCTGAGACCCTTGCACGCCTCAGTGATATAATAGTCTACTTGCATTTTCGTGACATTGGAAACCTGCCTTATCAGCCTGGAGCAGCGGGTGGTCTTTGACAGGAAATCTCACACCAACACATGGGGCGTACTCTCCAAAATTGGCTTTGGGGACGAAAGCTGCAGTTGTATTGACCTCGTGGGCATCAACAATGTTAGAGCAGTCTCAGTAAATAGGTGGGAATCAAAAAGTTTCCCGAACAGTCCTGTTTCCCGAACAGGTAGCGCTGCCCATTATCAACTTTACTATTTGATTCTTGTTCCCGAGGTGAATAAGTATTTGAAGTGTTTTAATACGATGTTTCTGACTCATTCGCCATTGCGGATCCATTGGTAACTTTATCCATTTTTGTCCATTTATGCATCAATTTCTTGTTCTCTTTATTTAGATTCTGAGTTTAAAATTGAATTTCTTCGTTCTCCATCTTATGAAACAAATTGAGCATTTTATGGTATTTTTTCCCAGATACAACAATATTATTAAATAGAGTCATATAATCATAGAGATGTACAGCATGGAAACAGAACCTTCGGTTGACCCTGTCCATGCCGACAAGATATCCCAGCCTAATCTCATCCCACCAGCCATCACCTGACCCATATCCCTCCAAACCCTCCCAATTCATATTCCCATCCAAATGCCTCTTTGATGCAGCAATTGCAAGAGCCTCCACCCTCATGACATACATCTACCACCTTCGGTGTGAAAAAGTTGCTCCTTAGTTCTCTTTTTTTATCTTTCCCCTCTCACCCCAACCCTATGCCCTCTAGTTCTGGACTCCACGACCCCAGGAAAAAGTCTTTGTCTATTTATCCAATCCATGCACCTCACAATTTTGTAAACCCCTCTAAGGTCACCCCTCACCCTCCGACGCTCCAGGGAAAAGAGCCCCAGCCTGATCAGCTCTCCCAGTAGCTCGGATCCTCCAACCCTGTAAACATCCTGTAAATCTCATCTGACCCTTTCAAGTTTCCAAACCTATTTGCGATAGGAAGGAGACCGGAATTGCAAGCAATATTCCAGCCACAGCCCTGTACAACTGCAGCATAACCTCCCAGATCCTGTAATCAATACTCTGACCAATAAAGGAAAGCTTACCAAACGATGTCTTCATTATCCTATCCACCTGCGTCTCCATTTTCAAGGAGCTATGAACCTGCACTCCAAGGTCTCGTTGTTCAGCACACTCCCTAGGGCCTGACCATTAAGTGTATAAGTCCTGCTAACATTCGCTTTCCCAAAATGCAGCACCTCGCATTTATCTGAATTAAACTCCATCTACCACTTCTCAGCCCATTAACCAATCTGGTCCAGATCCTGATGTAATCTAAGGTAACCCACTTCGCTATCCATGACACCTACAATTTTGGTGTCATCTGCAAGTTTACTAACTTTACCTCTTATGCTGACATCCAAATCATTTATGTAAGTGACAAAAAGTGGAGGGCCCAGCACCGATCCTTGTTGCACTCGACTGGCCACAGGCCTCCAGACTGAAAAACAAACCTCCAACACCAACCCCTGTCTTCCACCTTTGAACCAGTTCTGTATACAAATGGTTCATTCTCCCTGTATTCCATGAGATCTAAGCTTGCTAATCATTCTCCCACGGGGAACCTTGTCGAACGCCTTACTGAAGTCCATATCGATCACATCTATTGCTCTACCTGCACCAATCTTCTTTGGTACTTCTTCAACAAAAACTCAATCAAGTTTGTGAGACATGAGTTAAAGCTGTCTTATTGTGTTCGTAACGTTTGAAAAATAATAACAATTTGCTGCATGCTGACTTCTGTGCTGTTCTGTCAATCCAACATTGCGAGATGTAATCGATTAATTTTTCCAATGTGCATTGTGGCTTTAGGTTCTTGGGCGATTGTGAACAGCTTAAAATATTGATATATTATTTCAATTTGTTTCTGAACATATAGCTCCCACATGGTCATAAAGACAATATTTAAAAAAATAAAACTTTGACAGTAGCTATTTCACCAAATGCATATGTTATTGAGGCTCTCCCAAAAATCAAGTAGCAACGTGCTAGGAAGAACCCTGTCCCTAAATCTGTGAGGCATGGCAGGGAAGTGTTTAATCCTGAAGTTTAAGTTTCAGAAACACAACATTTTAACAGGTTCGGAATGTGATTCTGCTGCTTTCACACACATATTTGCTTTCTTTGGCCAGCTTCATTTCCCTTCTAACTGAGATTTATCCCAGATTTCGAAATGTCTAACAAATATGATTAAATATTCCCCATTCACAGGAACTTGTCTGCCCAGCTGAGTAGAAAACCCCATCCAAATAAAACAAAACAAACACAAGATATTCAGGTCGCCCTAGCCTGGAAATCATTTCTAGAAATTGAGATATTGAAAACCCTTTCGACGGAAACCAATGTTTACAGTCACACGTTCTTCAGCCGAATGAGCACTTGGATTCAGCCATGGATCAGCTTTTCAATTTCTTGCCCGATTGCTCCTTTCCACTTTCAGAAACTAACTTATTTTTTCTCCTGTTAATGATTGTCATAAGGTAGGACAGCTGGACCTTGTAGGATATTAAATCCCTGATAGGGGCCGTTAATCTGTGCCAACCAGGGAGACCGGACTGATTCTAAAGTGTGAATGTCTGGGATATTGAGGTGCTGAATACCTGACTCAGTGAGAGGCTGCTGTCAAAGACTATATATTTGTAAATAAGTGGTTATCAATGACAAGATGCAAGACTCTGAAGGTTAAACCCCCACTAGAATTTACTGTTGCCAATGTGGGCCAGGACCTCGTGTGGTTCCCTTTTAACACTTTCAGGCTGCCACACCAACCCACCCGCAGTCCACCCTTATCCTGAAAATGCACTGACGTTGTTCTGAAACGTCTTTGAACCTGGCCAAAGTTGAGGCAATTTCCCATCCTGGACTCAGACATGTCAGGATTGATGCTTTTGAAAGAGTCAGTCAGCAATGTTAGGTTGGTCCACTGCTGAAACTTGATGTTATAACAGCATTCACTTGAATTTAAAGATAGGAAGCGACAACAAACCTTTGGTGTCTGGGGAGATCGTGTCCATTTGAGAGTAGCATTGATTGTCCAGAATTATAGGCGATGAGTCAGGATTCAATGATGATGGCCTGAATTCACACAAACAATGGGTTGTATTCCTGGAATTCAGAACGATCTGAGGGGAGTGAAGTTTTCCATAGAACAATGGAAAAAGCTGTCATTGAATAGGTAGAAATATTTATTTTTGCCTCTTTGTTTCGGGCAAAAACGGATCGAAAAATTTATTGATTTTTTTTCCAAGTCTGACATGAAGGGAAAGTACCTCAAATTTTTGTGCAATATGTTGCCAGGCTATGTCTTGCTCACTCACACTGAACCTGCCCTTCCTTTTTTGTATTCCCATGTCTTCCTGTCTTTTACGGGATCACCTAAAATTGTGATATCCACAAACATAGCTCACGATCTCATCATGTCAGTCATTGATAGAGATTATAAATACTGTGTCTCAAGAAATTATTCACAAATATCTGCCAGAGAACAAAAAAAAATGAAATGTTGCTCCCACTTGCTGTTTTCCCGAGTTTACCAGTCCTCAAACGAAGACACATGTCCCCATCACTACAGGACTTAATGACAATAATGACGACCGGTCAAACATTTCATGAAGTTGACATTTCCGCATCTTTATGCGTTCAATTCCTTCCCTGTCTCATCAGCACATCTCCCTTCAATCTATTACATCACTGCAAATGTCAGCTATCTTAGGTTTCGTCACTACACATGTGCAGGACACTGCAGGGAGCAGGGAATGACTCACGCATGTCTGCTGATGGACAGCTACTGCGTGCCTCAGCGTCAGCTCTGAAGTATCTCGAGGAACCTCGATTACCTCGCATTCGAATAACCAAATATTGGTTTATCCATCAAGATTGCAAGGTCCTGATGCTTGGCGTTCCATTATCTAATCAAAACAGTAGACACAACGCAATAGCAAGATTTACCTATTTATTTGTATTGGGGAAGAGTGATCATAATTAGGGCAAATTGTTTATTAAGAGGGAGAATGAAGAAATTTAGTCGGAAAATGCAGTTCTGAATCTAAATAATGAATTGATGTATAGTTGTGCAGGGATGCAGAGAGCCTTCAGAAAGACATTCGCAATGAATAGACAGTGGCTAATGAGGACGAAACGTCTGAACGCATTGCAACAGTTATTCTGGTGTCTCCAGATCAACAATAAAAGAAGAAAGGTGAAAGTGTGCATCCCGGCCTGAATACGAATTTG
The DNA here is from genome assembly GCF_020745735.1 of Hemiscyllium ocellatum. Classification (NCBI taxonomy): domain Eukaryota; kingdom Metazoa; phylum Chordata; class Chondrichthyes; order Orectolobiformes; family Hemiscylliidae; genus Hemiscyllium; species Hemiscyllium ocellatum. The sequence continues at coordinate 15,225,025 of NC_083440.1, read as the reverse complement.
ATCAGAAAGCTTTATGAGTTGCAACGTTTGATTGAGGCTGCACAAATTACACTTTTGCAGAACAGTCGGATTACTTAGTGTATTCCCTCTCAAAAGCCCATTTCACAGAGCACGTCCCACAGGTAGGTAAGCGATATCCTGTCAAAGGCCTGATCCTGGTCCAGGCTGGCGAGACAGGATACGATTTCCCCTGCCATGCATATAGGTGACCATATCCCTGAGGAGTGTAAGGCTCTCAGGATCATCCTTCATGGTACAGATAAGACTTAGTCAGGGTAAATCACTAATTTTAAAACAGACGCAATCTGGTTGGCGATAACCTCCGACAGATTTTTAAAAATCTATGCTCACCTACTGAAATGCGTCATTAGTCATCCGTCTCCCCTTTATTTTGTGTGATATCTAAGCTTATTTTAGATAGTTTCAATTGCAGGGGGTTAGCCATATTATATGGGACATATAACATAGAACATTACAGCGCAGTACAGGCCCTTCAGTCCTCGATGTTGCGCCGCCCTGTCATCCGAATCTGAAGCCAATCCCACCTACACTATTCCATGTACGTTCATTTGCCTGTTCAATGACGACTTAAATGCACTGAAATTTGATTAATCTACTACCGTTGCAGGCAAAGCACTCCATACCCTGACTACTCTCTGAGAAAAGAAACTACCTCTGACATCTATCTTATACCTATCTCCCCTCACTTTAAAGTTGTGTCCCCTCGTGTTTGCCGTCTCCATACTTGGAAAAAGGCTCTCCCTACCCACCTTATCTAACCCTCTGATTATCTTGTATGCCTCCATTAAGTCACCACTCAACCGTCTTCTCTCTGACAAGAACAACCTCGTGGCCCTCAGTCTTTCCTCGTAGGACATGCATTCCATACCAGGCAACATCCTCGTAAATCTCCTCTGCACCCTTTCCAAAGCTTCCACATCCTTCTTATAATGCGGTGACCAGAACTGATTTTTTTTTAGATTAGATTCCTTACAGTGCGAAAACTGTTTCTTCGGCTCAATAAGTCCGCACCGACTGGCTCAATAAGTCCGCAGCGACACGGGGAGAATGTGGAAACACCACACAGGCAGTTCCCGAGGTGGGAATTGAACCCTGATCCGTGGCTCTGTGAGGCAGCAATGCTAACCACTGAGCTACCGTGCCGCCCTATAAAACTGTAATTAGCATAACTTAAACTGAGTTTCTACATCAGGAACGGTGATCCATAAGACAGTATTTGGACAGATTGATTGTGGAAAAGGGGGATGATAACTTCCCTCATGGAATAACATAGGCTACATATTAAAAGCAGAATGTCATGCACCACAAGCAGATCTTGGCCAATCAAATCTCACAGAGTCAAGCAACTCGCTTGGTAAGCCATCCCTTCTGGGAAATTTACTCTTGTCTGAGGACTAGAAGGCTTTGGTCAAATTTTTCACAGATAGCGGCTGGTCCAGCCTCTCCCACTGTGCAATTCCCTTTGACCTCCATGAGAGAGGACTGAAATGACTGAGCGGACTCACTGTCTGTGGACCTCATGTCATGCCGTCCGGTATAAAAGGATTTGCTGATCCTCAGAAACTCAGACTATGATGACGTTCAAAGCCATCTTCTTTCTTCAGGCTGTTCAGCACACTGCTCCCCCAGTGTCTCTCCTAGAAGAAGAAACGTTAGCACATCTCGCCCTTCTCCACAGTGCAGTCCTGGACAGTGAGAATACCTTGGAGACTTCTGAAGTAAAGAGTGAAGATTACTGGCTCTTCATCTCTTGGAGATATTCCATGGCATTATCCCCAACTGTATACAATAGAAGTTGTCTCTGCACGCTTTTCTGGAGCATTCCCCATCTCTCTTTCACCTTGAGAACATCTCTGATTATAAAGATCCTCTAGATGTTCACCTTGAAAGATTCCCTCCAGTCTGACAGAGACTCAAAGGGGGTTTCATGTTTCTCCAAATTGTGGAATACCTTTTTAGCTCCACGATGTTTTCTGGGATGAGTTGATTCACCTTCAGATTCCATGTTCCCTTGCATGTCAGTAGGAGGCAATGGTCAGAGAAGACCGACTTAACTTCGGAGGATTGACTAAAAGCAAACCTAACCGTTCTAGTCTCACATCACAGGTGAAAACCTCGGGTCTTTGTCAATCTGTCTTGCCATCTTCGCCATGCATTTTTTTTGCAGATGTCAGTGATGGCAGGTTAGACAGTGTGGAAGGTCCTGAGGCCGTTCGTTTTTGATCACCAGATCAATCCAAAATTCTTTCTTCGTTTCTCTGACGTATGATTAGATTAGATTACTTACAGTGTGGAAACAGGCCCTTCGGCCCAACAAGTCCACACCGACCCGCCGAAGCGCAACCCACCCATACCCCTACATTTACCCCTTAACTAACACTACGGGCAATTTAGCATGGCCAATTCACCTGACCCGCACATCTTTGGACTGCGGGAGGAAACCGGAGCAAACCCACGCAGACACGGGGAGAACGTGCAAACTCCACACAGTCAGTCGCCTGAGTCGGGAAATGAACCCGGGTCTCAGGCGCTGTGAGGCAGCAGTGCTAACCACTGTGCCACCGTGCCGCCCACTTTTATCTCCTGTTCCTTGTGGCAGTGACGGTAGAGGAAGATGCCATAAGTGGCGTCTGCAGCAGCAGTGTTGTGAACCTGGAACAGAACTACTGGTGCCGGTTGGGCCACTGGCATGGTAGGGCCAGTAACACCATGACCTTGATTGAATCAATTGAAACAGTGTTAATGAGACAGTGGAACTGAGATATAATACCAGGATGGTTGCAGCATTCATAGCCAAATTGGAAGAAGCGAGGCAGATATACAGATGAAACTCGATTATCCGTCTGCCAATTATTAAAAAATCTGGTTATCCAAAAGCGATCTTCAAGTCCTGATGAAAGAATGATATTAAAGACGTATTTCCAACAGTGATCGTGTCTTTTGTTTACAGTGATTAATCAGGCACTGTCTCCAAATGACTGACTTTTCACCCGTTCTCTCCCCACACTTTCCCTTGATTTCTACATCGGGGTGTACATAATGAACCCTCCCCCCACCCCCACCACAGACTTCCCCAGAAAATCTGACCAACATTGTCCTGTACAGGGCAAAGGTAGAACCTGTCATAAAATTACAGTAATAAGTTGTGTGTGTGTGAATGTGGCTGTGTGTGTGTTTGTGTGTGTGTGTGTGTGTGTGTCCATTTGAGTGTTTGCGTGTGCACGTGCACGCTTGCGTTTTGGAGACTTATTCCACAAAGGCAGCAGTAGCTGTTTTGTTGTTGGTGTACAGTACAGCTGCCCCGAAGAGGGGGCGGGGGTGCACGTGGTTTGAAGCGCGCAGAGTGCAGTGTTGGACAGGATTGGGAATGGGGGATTGCAGTGATGTTGCACAGGCTAGTGGCCGGATTTGCCACTGCAGGTTGTTGGGAGCAGGGGGCGTTGCTGGGGACGGTGGGCAGTGTTGCGGTTTGGTGGTGGTGCGTCACGGAGTTGGGGGCGGTGCTGCACGGTGTCGGGGCGGAGTTGAGCGCAGGGGTCAGTGTTGCACGGTATTGGGGCGAGGCGGTGTTGCACGGGATCGTGGGCGGGGAGCGCTGTTGGTGGCGGCGCCTTGCGCGCTGTGTGCTGCTGCTAGTCTCCCAAAAAAGGATCCGAGCCCCAGGGTAAATACATTTAATCGATTAATTGAATAGTCGATTATTGGAAAGACATAATGACCGCCCATCACATTCAGGTAATTGAGGTGTCACTGTTCCAACGTTCACCTTGATTGTCCAATAAATTGGTTGTTGATGAGATAATGCCTCAAGGTTTGGAGTGGAGCAATATCTGAATTTCAGTTGAAGTGTTTTTGAGACAGATCAATTAAAATCCCGGAACTTAAAATATACAGTACACTCTATCAACTTGCCAGAGATAGAATCTGAATTTAAGTTATGCTGATTACATTTTTACCTTATAAAACTTCTAAGTCCCTGCAATCAAAAATGATCTGGATAACTTACCTGAAAAGTGGTCCCATATCACACAAAATCTTGTGGATTCAAACAAATTAGGTGATAACCTGATTTCATTTGACGTCTAACCTTGTCCACTCAAGTCCAAACCAGAACCTTCGCGTCATATTTAAAGTAGCCACTCAAATCCGAGAGATCCGACACACACTCCAGAGAATATCGCAAGAACAAAGCAGGAAACTTGCGAGTGGGAAGAACAGACCCAATCCAGTTCAACGAGCTATAACATAGAATTTTAAACAAGTTTGTGGGCATAAGCATTTCAGAACTGGAAGGTTACTCTGCATATGAGAGAGAAAGAAAGATTAATCTTCTGAAATTGCATATTTATCTATCTTGTATTTCAAAGATAATGAGCTGTGCCTCAATATTAATGTCAACTTGAGGCCCACTAAGCAAGCAAGTCGATCAGATCATATGGAAACCATGCTTACAGGGGATGTTGTCAATATCGACACGGAAATGGTCAACAATCTGATTAATCATTTCACCTCAGTATTTTCAAGAAGGAAAAATCAACAAGTAAAGTTTCACACAAGTCCTTTCAGAAAGGAAATTGCCATATATATGAGCTATATATGACTTCAGACCCGCAGCAATGTTGTTGAATCTAAACTGCCCTCTGCAATGGGCATTAAATGCTGTTCAATACAGTGAAGCTCTCATCCCATTTATGGCCACAGGGGTCTTGCTGCTGTTATAGAAATCCTTTTTTAGCAAATCACTTGCTGTACTGTGAGCAGAACCAGGCACCACACTTGAGTAAGAATACATCGCCCTTGGAGGGAGTATAGTGTAGATTTCCAAGAATGGTGCCAGGAATGTAAGAAATTAGTTATGAGGTCGGACTGTACAAAATCATACCTTGTTTTTCTAGAAATTAGAAGACAGACCAGATAAAGATAAACTATTTCCACTGTTTGGGGATTCCAGAACGAAGGGGCATTGTCTGAGATTTCGGGTGGGTGTTCAAGAGAGATGGTCGGAAACACACCTAAACTGAAAGGCTGGTCGGGGTTTGTTTATCTTTTACACAAATGACATGAATTTTGGATCAGTTGTTAATTTTAAATCTAAGATAGATTTTTCTTTTTCTTCAGCGTCGGGATTAAGGGATAGGTCACAACCACAGGAACATGATGTTAATTTACAGATCAGCCATTGACAGCCAGCGGGCACAATGGCCTTTTGTTATGTCCCTATGACATAACAAAATCGACATGACATAACTCCCAGAGCCTGTCCAAGGTGTTGACATCCTTCCTAAAGTGTTGCGTTCGGAAGTGTGTAGTGGGCAGTTTTAACCCATTACAAGCTATTCGCCTTTGAAGTGTTCAAATCCAAGTGTCTTTCCCCGAAATGTGGCTGAAACAGTTCATTTTAAAGGTTCAGCAACATTTCCCTTTTCGAAGTATTCTGTAGTGACTTTGTTCGGCTTTTTACACGCCTGTCCATCCATCAAATCACTTTCCAAAACTAAAAGTACACCTTCAAGTCTTGATGCTCACTCCAGGATTGGGCCACTTTACTTATATTATCACTCCTTATGAGCGATTGAAAGCTTTCTCACTTCCTACATTGTCTGCCATTTGCCTGCCTGTTTAACTAGTTAACCGTGTAAAATGCACCCAGAAATATCCCACTGAGAGTGAATCGCGGCAAAATTCAGAAAACTGCAAACAGGCCTTATTTAAAATATTGTTCAACAGGAGAAAAAATAGGCAGAAATTTGAAAGTTTCACTGTCAGATTTGGTTTTTAATTCAATGGACAAAACATTGCCAAGTTTTCAATCATTGAATATGCTGTTGGCATAGGCATACCCAGCAACACTGGAATAGGACGAGGCCACTCAACCCATTCTCCGGCCATTTCCACAAGAACAGAAAGCCATTTAGCTGCAATTTCTCTCCAGAGCTGCTGCTCGACTGCTGAGGTTTCCCAGTATTTTTTGTTTTTGTTTCTGATTTAAAGTATCCACTGTTATTTCCATTTGTATTCAGTTCCTTATCGGGACTGTTACACAGGGAGAGGACGTTCACCAAGTGGAGGAATAGCATAATGGAATTTTCACTGGACTGATTCATTTGAACATGAAGGCTGTTCAAATGCCACTGGAGGAATTTGAATTCAACAGAAGTCTGGAAATAAAGCGTTTAACGGTGATCACATAATCAGTTGATCTGCGTCATTCAGCGAGGACGACTGCTGCCCTTACCTGGCCAGAACTACGTGTGACTCCACACTTACAGAAATGTGGGTGACATTTACTTGCCCTCGTTGGAGGTAAGATGGGAAATAAACCCTGGTACTAACTTGTGACACCCTCTTCCCATGAATGAATTAAACAAAGTCTGACACAGAGGACGTGAGGAGTTAATTTAGCTTACTTCGACATGTAAAAGAGGAGCGGCAGAAAGCCATGAACCCATTCTCATGTGCGTACCAGAATGGCGAAAGGGCATTTCGTCCGTCCAACTTGCTCTACATGAAAAAGCGAAGGCAGGAAGGGGAGGGAAACGTGATAAGTGGGGTAGTATGAGATGCTATGACAAGTGGATTTGGAATGAGGGAGTAGTCGGTGAGGTGGAGTGAGGTGATCCTGCGAGGCAGTGCAACATGGAGGCAACAAATTATTGTAATGGACGGAGTGAGTGCCAAGTTTCAACATTGAGTAAAAGAAGGTTGCAGGTCTAAGGCAATTTTTTGGCAGGTCATCGAAGGGGTATACCAATTCTATCGCCCTCCCGCACCATCCGCCCACACAGACTGAAGCTGGAAATCAATTTGGTAACCGTAATCCGTTTCCTATTCCTCAGTATTTAATCATCTCCATTGCCCTGAATGTCATTCATTATTTTTCGCAGTATTTGAAACATTTCCGATTGCGTTGTCTTTCAGAAGCTATCTCTCTCTCTCCCCAATCTGTATTTAAGATGTTATCTGTCTTCTGTCATCTCGATACACTGCCCAGTATTTAATACTTTTCCCTTTGATTTTTATTTTGTCCTCCCCAATAACCTGATCTTTATTTATATTTGTTCCTCTCTATTCCACTGTATTGAACTACCTCTGTCGTTCTCCTTATTTAATCCTCTCAATATTGCTCTCCATGCTTGATATAATCCGCAGACATGACAATCTTTAACACTATCTCTGTATTCAACTTTCTCTTGATCGTTTTTTGAATTAGACCTTTCATTACCACTCTCCAATTATCCACTCCATGCTATGTTTAAACCTAGCCTTTGCACTGTATTTGACGCCACCCCGCTGTTCTCTATTCAACCGACTCATCCTTATTCTCTATTCAGGTTTTTCTCTATTCCTCCGTGTTAATTGCCTTCTCTGCTCCCTCAATTCAATGTTTACCATACACTTGTTTATTCAACATACTGCCTATTACTCTGCATTATATTCTCTCAAGTTCTACAAAGGTGGCAATCCATCATCAAATCATTCTGCATTTACACTTGCATAATACTTGATACTGACCCAGCTAGCACAAAGCTGATTCATCGAGTGAGCAGAACCCCTGACATTCCTGTTGATGTTTATATAAGACCTTAACACCATAAGACATAGGAGTGGAAGTAAACCATTCGGTCCATCGAGTCCACTCCGCCATTCATTCATGGCTGATGGGCATTTCAACTCCACTAACCCGCATTCTCCCTGTAACTCTTAATTCCTCGTGACATTAAGAATCTATCAATCTCTGCCTTGAAGACATTTAGCGTCCCGGCCTCCACCGCACTCTGCGGCAATGAATTCCACAGGTCCACCACTCTCTGGCTAAAGAAATATCTCCGCATTTCTGTTCTGAATTGACCCCCTCTAATTCTAAGGCTGTGTCCACGGGTCCTAGTCTCCTCACCTAACGGAAACAATTTCCTAGCTTCCACCCTTTCCAAGCTATGTATTATCTTGTAAGTTTCTATTAAGTCTCCCCTTAATCTTCTAAACCCCAAGGAATACAATCCCAGGATCCTCAGCCGTTCCTCGTATGTTAGACCAAGCATTCAAGGGATCATCCGTGTGAATCTCGGCTGGACATGTCCTTCCTGAGGTGTGGGGACCTAAACTGGACACAGTACTCCAAATGGGGCCGAACTAGAGATTTATAAAGTCTCAGTAGCACAACGGTGCTTTTATATTCCAACCCTCTTGAGATAAGTGACAACATTGCATTCGCTTTCTTAATCACGGACTCAACCTGCATGTTTGTCAGGCACGACCTCCACTTACTAAATCCATTTTGACTTGTTCTAATCAGACTCTGCTCTTCCAAGAATTTAGAAACCTCATCCTTAATGATGGATTCTAGAATTTTACCAACAACCGAGGTTAAGCTAATTGGCCTATAATTTTCCATCTTTTGTCTTGATCCTTTCTTGAGCAAGGGGGTTACAACAGCGATCTTCCAATCATCCGGGACTTTCCCTGACTCCAGTGACTTTTGAAAGACCTTAACCAATACCTCCGCTATTTCCTCAGCCACGTCACTCAGAACTCTAGGATGTATCCCATCCGGGCCAGGAGATTTATCAATTTTAAGACCTCTTAGCTTTTCTAGCACTTTCTCTTTTGTAACGGCAACCATACTCAACTCATCCCCCGACTCCCTTTAATTGTTGGAATATTATTCATGTCTTCCACTGTGAAGGCTGACGCAAAGTACTTGTTAAGTTCTCCTGCTATTTCCTTATCTCCAATCACTAGGCTTCCAGCATCAGTTTGAAGTGGCCCAATGTCTACTTTTGCCTATCGTTTGTTTCTTATGCATTGAAAGAAACTTTTACTATCCGTCACGACGCATGACCCCGCCCCCACGTCGAGCAACGTCACCACGTCTAACTCCGCCCCTACTTCGATCTCTGTCCCCGCCCCTAACCCCGCCCCCAGCTCCAGCTCCAGCTCCAGTCCCACACCAGGTCCTAGCTCCCAGCCTTGCCGGATTTTCACCATCCCTCCAGATCTCCCCCTCTCTGAGGATGAAAGATCAGTCCTCAGCAGGGGCCTCACCTTCGTTCCCCTACGCCCTCGGATTAATGAGTTCAACACGCGGCGAGATATTGAACAATTCTTCTGCCGCCTTCGCCTCCGTGCCTACTTTCACAACCAAGACTCCCGCCCACCCTCTGACGACCCCTTCTCCCGCCTCCAACACACCCCATCCACCTGGACACCCCGTGCAGGCCTCCTACCCGCCCTCGACCTCTTTATAGCCAACTGCCGCCGTGACATCAACCGACTCAACCTGTCCACCCCTCTCACCCACTCCAACCTCTCACCCTCAGAACGTGCAGCCCTCCACTCCCTCCGCTCCAATCCCAACCTCACCATCAAACCCGCAGACAAGGGAGGCGCGGTGGTAGTTTGGCGCACTGACCTGTACACCGCTGAAGCCAAACGCCAGCTCGCGGACGCCTCCTCTTATCGCCCCCTTGACCACGACCCCACCTCCCACCACCAAACCATCATCTCCCAGACCATCCAGGACCTCATCACCTCAGGGGATCTCCCATCCACCGCCTCCAACCTCATAGTCCCACAACCCCGCACCGCCCGTTTCTACCTCCTGCCCAAAATCCACAAACCTGCCTGCCCCGGCCGACCCATTGTCTCAGCCTGCTCCTGCCCCACCGAAATCATCTCCCAATACCTCGACACGGTCCTGTCCCCTTTAGTCCAAGAACTCCCCACCTACGTTCGGGACACCACCCACGCCCTCCACCTCCTCCAGGATTTTCGCTTCCCCGGTCCCCAATGCCTTATTTTCACTATGGACATCCAGTCCCTGTACACCTCCATCCCCCATCACGAAGGACTCAAAGCCCTCCGCTTCTTCCTTTCCCGCCGCACTAACCAGTACCCTTCCACTGACACCCTCCTTCGACTGACTGAACTGGTCCTCACCCTGAATAACTTCTCTTTTCAATCCTCCCACTTCCTCCAAACTAAAGGAGTTGCCATGGGCACCCGCATGGGCCCCAGCTATGCCTGCCTCTTCGTAGGATATGTGGAACAGTCCATCTTCCGCAACTACACTGGCACCACCCCCCACCTTTTCCTCCGCTACATCGATGACTGTATCGGCGCTGCCTCGTGCTCCCACGAGGAGGTTGAACAGTTCATCAACTTTACTAACACCTTCCATCCCGACCTGAAATTCACCTGGACTGTCTCAGACTCCTCCCTCCCCTTCCTAGACCTTTCCATTTCTATCTCGGGCGACCGACTCAACACAGACATCTATTATAAACCGACTGACTCCCACAGCTACCTGGACTACACCTCCTCCCACCCTGCCCCCTGTAAAAACGCCATCCCATACTCCCAATTCCTTCGTCTCCGCCGCATCTGCTCCCAGGAGGACCAATTCCAACACCGCGCAACCCAGATGGCCTCCTTCTTCAAGGACCGCAGATTCCCCCCAGACGTGATCGACGATGCCCTCCACCGCATCTCCTCCACTTCCCGCTCCTCCGCCCTTGAGCCCCGCTCCTCCAACCGCCACCAAGACAGAACCCCACTGGTTCTCACCTACCACCCCACCAACCTGCGCATACAACGTATTATCCGCCGCCATTTCCGCCACCTCCAAACGGACCCCACCACCAAGGATATATTTCCCTCCCCTCCCCTATCAGCGTTCCGCAAGGACCACTCCCTTCGTGACTCCCTTGTCAGATCCACACCCCCCACCAACCCAACCTCCACCCCCGGCACCTTCCCCTGCAACCGCAGGAAATGTAAAACTTGCGCCCACACCTCCACACTCACTTCCCTCCAAGGCCCCAAGGGATCCTTCCATATCCGCCACAAGTTCACCTGTACCTCCACACACATCATCTATTGCATCCGCTGCACCCGATGTGGCCTCCTCTATATTGGTGAGACAGGCCGCTTACTTGCGGAACGCTTCAGAGAACACCTCTGGGCCGCCCGAACCAACCAACCCAATCACCCCGTGGCTCAACACTTTAACTCCCCCTCCCACTCCACCGAGGACATGCAGGTCCTTGGACTCCTCCACCGGCAGAACACAACTACACGACGGCTGGAGGAGGAGCGCCTCATCTTCCGCCTGGGAACCCTCCAACCACAAGGTATGAATTCAGATTTCTCCAGCTTCCTCATTTCCCCTCCCCCCACCTTGTCTCAGTCGGTTCCCTCAACTCAGCACCGCCCTCCTAACCTGCAATCCTCTTCCTGACCTCTCCGCCCCCACCCCACTCCGGCCGATCACCCTCACCTTGACCTCCTTCCACCTATCCCACCTCCATCGCCCCTCCCCCTAGTCCCTCCTCCCTACCTTTTATCTCAGCCGGCTTGGCTCTCTCTCTCTTATTCCTGATGAAGGGCTTATGCTCGAAACGTCGAATTCTCTATTCCTGAGATGCTGCCTAACCTGCTGTGCTTTGACCAGCAACACATTTTCAGCTGTGATCTCCAGCATCTGCAGACCTCATTTTTTACTCTAATATTACTGGCTAGCCTACCTTCCTACTTAATCCTCTCCTTCCTTATTTCTCTCTTTGTTATCCTCTGTTTGTTTTTGTAGCCTTCCCAATCTTCTGATTTCCCATTGCTCTTGGTCACTTTATCGGATCTCTCTTTTTCTTTAATACATTTCCTGACTTCCTTTGTCAGCCATGGCTGTCGAATCCCTCCCTGGATATTTTTTTTTCTTGGGGATGAACCTCTGTACAGTGTCCTCAGTTATACCCACAAACACCTGCCATTTTTGCTCTACTGTCTTCCCCGCTAGGCTTTTCGTCCAGTCTATTTTTGTCACTTCCTCTCTCATGCCCTCATAATTACCCTTGTTTAACTGTAACACCATTACATCCGATTTTGCCTTCTCTCTTTCAAACTACAGACTGAACTCTGCCAGATTATGATCGCTGCTTCCTATGGGTTCCCTTACTTTAAGATCTTTCAGCCCTGACTCCTTGATTGTACCATGTTACCGACTCCAATCAGAGACCTCGTATCGAATGTGATTAATCTGGATGACCTCATTACAATACTTACAGCTTCCCTGGTATTAACTGCCTGCCTATACACTTGCCATCAACTAACTTTCTCTGAGCTCTATACAGTTTTCTCCCTATTAGTTTCAACTAAACCCTCCCTTTTCTGTCTTAAATTATCCCATGTTCCTCTGTATTCTGCTTTCTCCCTGTTACTCTCGACTTAACCCTCTCCTCGTGTGCATTTAATGCTCTGCCCATCATTCTCCATTGAATTCCCTGGCTATTGCAAACTTTGACATTCTCCCTATCTAAATGTAATTATTTTACTTCCCCTCGTGCTCGACATTTACTGTCTCTTCCAGAATGCGTGTTCCACCACACAATAACCAGAGACTGGATATCTCAGATAAATCATTCCCAACAACCGCTAACACGGGACTTTCGCTGCTCTGTGCTGCCACCCATCTGGCCAGTGCTGAGACTGCACAGTGCTGGAGAAGCTCAGCAGCAGCTGCACATGATCATAGACACCTTTGCGAATGTTTTGGAGACAGGCATAAATTCAACATGAGCTAATACAGTGTTGATATATAAGTAGGAAGAGCTCCAATATACAAAAAAAACCCTGCTGACTCACAGGACCAAAGGACAGATTTGCTAGGAATGCCCATTGCCGGTTCGGAATGGACGCTCGGACCGATTGGGCTTTTTCCTCACTGCAAGGATTTTATGATTTTACTGAAATGCATTTTCTAATGTTTCCTATTTGTATTATCCAATCAACCCCAGTCCTGAAAATACTTTGTCACATCGTAATTAACTCACGTTGTCACCTGTTCGTTCAATTTTTAAATGAATAAATAGAACGAAGTTGCAATGGGACAGTCCCCCACGTGATTCCATTCAGTATAAATGAAAACTTTGAGACGATATCACATTGGCATTTCGTGCGGAGAGATTGCCTGCACGTCTAGATTCATGCAAAAAGTGTATTCTTTATGATATCAGATGGAGAAAATGTTTCGCAAAACACTTCTGATTGCGACAATTCCTGGTGAGTGCCTTGAAGAAATTAAATTATGTGAATCTGTCTGACGGTTATCTGTGGTTTCCCTCTGAAATTGACAACAATTCTTGGGCAGGTTGAGGCCACCGTCATGCAGTCGATCAGTGATTTCGTCTCAGACGACAGAGATCTTGTGGAATACCTATCATTGTACATTCCAAAAGAAATGCTTGGGAAGTGAAATTTTCCATTGCATAATTATTTTTCACCTCTTTTGGAAATCTTTCAGTAATCTCCATTTCAATTGGAGACTCCAGAAAGTTTTGATGGAATTAATGAATATACGCATGTTTATGCCATCAATCGGTCAAACCCATGTATAAGTCGACCCCTCAGTTTTGGCCAAAAAACTTTTGCATTTTCCATATATCTCGCGCACTATTATGGTGAATTATAGACATCTCGCAAAGAGATTCATACCTATAACTCAAATCATCACTGTTTGTTTACTGTATTTCAATTCTATTCATTCATTCATTCATTCATTCATTCGCACTTGGTTTAGAAAACTAGTTTAGTTCATTCATTCAGACCGTACTACGTCTCTCAGTCCTTATTGCACTTTGTTCACTATGCATTCAAAAGTTAATATCATTAAAATGATGATCATCTTAATTTTCTATTATTTATTAATAAAAGTGAGATATATTTTCCACACGCCGGTATATATTTAATGCCTTGACAAATAGGTTAATGTTGTTGAGGTGCAGAGCATATGATACTAAATGGGAGAGAAATAGGAGAAATTGTCAGGAAATTTCAAGACACTTACACATTCAGTATTTAATGAATGTTTCATTTTAAGCGTGCCATTATATCAGATCATGATCATGTCGAACAGTGCGTTTTTTGCAGGATTTCAATCAATCTTTGACATGTTAATGTTTTATATTGCTCCCTTGGTTTTATCCAGTAATTAACTTGACCATAACACATTGCATATTTCTTCTTTACACGGGTCTAGTTGTGACCAAATCGACTTTTGCGAAAAATGCAGTGTTTGTAACAGCGGCATGAGTTTCAGCTGTTCAAAACTTGTGCCCGTGCATTGTTCCATTCGCCAAATTGATCTCTCGAAAATAGCCTTAAAATTTAACCTATACACGAGTATACTCGTTAGTCACTTTTGAAAAATATAAACTATGGTATTTTTATGTAGGAAGTGCAAACTCATGTTGAGCGGGTTCATTGCTAGTTTTTCAGTGAAGAAATTTCAAGTTTCACTGTGCTTCTGATGCTAACTTGTAGATATTTCTAAAAGCATAGCAAGGTGTTTTAAAATTGCTTTTTAAGTCTCGCTATTGTCTGGATAGTTTATGCAAAAATGAACTCTTTTTCATTTTCAATAATTTGCAGCCCGGCATGGTATTCAGAGTTGTTTCAGAGTTGTGAAAACTGAGTGTGACGAAAAATCCCTTAACTGATAAACTTCTCATTTTATTTTTGTCGTTTTGATTCGTTCATGTAAAACCTGGTACTGAGTGTATGTATAAATCTGTACTGATGAGAAGGGAAGGGGTTTTTTAGATAATTATATTAACTTGGCGTAAAACAAAATGTCTGATGCCAGGCGAAAGTGTTTGGATAAATATAAAGCTCTAAAGGGAATAGATAAACTTGAGTACATTGACACGAAGCTGTGTGGTAGCTCCAGGAAGACGTTTATTGTTGTTACAGTTTAAAAGTGGCAGTGGCAAGTCTTCATCCAAATGTTACCTTTTTTGAATATTATTCCAGGTGTGTTTTCTTTTGAGTGGAACTGGGAATGGTGTAATCTGTACAAGTCGTTTTATTTCATTTCCTTCATGCGTTGTTTTGACATTGTTAGGATTAAGGATTCACTGCGTATTCATTGCCTTTGAATCTGTGTTATAAGTACACAAGTTGAGTTAAATAATTTTATCATCATTTCATTTGTCATAAACTTCTGTAATGAAGTGTAAGCAATATTTGAGGTTTTGTGTTTCCAGCTCAGCAAGAGATCAATTTATTCAATCAAAAGAATATTGTTTATGATCCAGCAAGGTAGATTTATTTCTGGGTACTGGCTTATTCGGAATTAATCACCTGGTATCTGAACAGACGTGAGGCTGTGAAACCAATAGTATCGCACCTAAGGAACTGATAAACTAACACCACCCTTCATTCAGACTACGCCCGAACTATACCCTTCTAGATCCAATATCTGCTGCAGACCCTGATCAGATATCCACACTTAGACATAATTCCGTATTACTTTTCATAAAGTTACTTTTCTTTCACTCTGTGCCAGAGCCAATGCAACACAAATTCACTCGCCCCTGCCAGTCTTGTAATAGTGGAACAACTTGAGACACTGGATGCCTCACAGCTGTGGTTTTGTGCACAGTGCTGTTCATCGCCCCATAGTGGGGATAGAATTGCTCTGAGAAGAGAATAAAAGGTAATTACAATAATGTTGGCAGTGTATGGAAATTACTTCGTTACTGAGAAAAGATGGATAGGATCATTTTCGTTAGGAAAGAGCAGAACGTAAGTATCCAAATATTCAGAGTCTTGGATGAAGACGTCATCCAGAATCCAGGACACATTTAGCCGGAGACACAAAGTGAGAAACAAATACATAGAAGGATTATCAGGGACATGAGGGCTAACCCTTTTATTCTTGGTGCGTCTGGTATTCATTTCCCATTTTGACTGACGTGTGAGTTGGTGACGCATAACACATTTAAATGGAACCATAATCTACAACTATAATGAAGTAACTCTCAAACCTGTGGACCAGTTAAAGGAAAGTGGGATAAGAACAGAAGCTCTTATATTCAGTTGACGCAGTCTTTAGTATACACTTCCGTTTTTCAGAAACACTGAGGTGATTAGAGTGAATTCAATTGGTGATCTGAATGGTCTGTTCCTGTGCTGTACATTTCCAACCAAATATAAAGAATCATTGGAACAATGTGTAGTGTTAAAGTGAATTAGAGAGGACAGTGACTACCTTCCGTTGTTTCCCGAAGAAATGCTTGCGGATTCAACATTTTTACAATGCACAAAGTAATGTTGCATCCGGAGGAATAATTGAAGCGAAGGTTAGAGCGTAAAAAATTGTAAAGTAGATTACTAGGTTAATATTGCTTAGCTTGTTCAGTTATTCTCATCGTAAAATGAAGTGTTTTCTGTTAAAGAAGAGTTGTGAAGGCTTGTAGTGTTAATGACATGCTACGTATTCACATGATCTGATGAGGTATTAGATGTCCCTGACATGATCAGAGCACAACAGAGAGTCAGAGAAACCTGATGTTTAGTCGACCATAATGAGTTATTCTTTGATTGTAGCAGCCGTATTCAATGATTGCAGTATTGAACAGTTTTGTTTTGAATTATGTGGTTTATTCATGAAATATCAACACGCACATTCCAAAACAATTTGAGTCAGACAGTGTACAGAATGCAATAAAAACATTATATTTCCCTGTTTAAATTTTGGATTCATTGCTGAACAGGTAAAATTAGAACACTTGCGAAATATGACAATGAATTGTTGACTTTCCAAATCAAATTAAAGAGAATCACTCAGTTAAGAGTTTCTCAGTTTATCATCACAGAGAGATCTTAGATGGTGTCTTGTGATTTATTGATGAAACAAACCTTTCTCAGCTCTGTTAGAATTCTCCATCGAACAATTGTATCCTCTCAAATCTAACAACTCATGTTTTCATGATGTAGTGACCAGGTGACAGTCGGTAATCCTAGAAAGAGGACGGAAAATCAATGTGGCTGCAACAGGTGCGTCTTTTCTGAGTATTCTTAGGTGTTAGAGCGGATTTCCTCCGAAAACAGTAATTATTGTTTATTTTAAGCTGTTGCTCTGTTGTGGATATTAGGTGCGGGCATTTTGATCAAACGACTGGGAAGGAACAGTAGAATATTTACAAATCCGGATGGTGAATGGCGTGGAGGGGAATTTCAGGTGGTGGTGTTCCCAAGTACCTGCTGCCCTTGTCCTTCTAAATGGAAGTGTTCACGGGTTTGAATGGTGATATCTGAAAATCTTTGGTGAATGTTTGCAGTACTTCTTGTCGAGAGTACATACTGCTGCTTCTGAGCGCCGGTGGTGGGGATTGACTGTTTGTAGATGTGATTCCAGTCAAGCAGGTTGCTTTGTCCTGGATGGTGTCAAGCTTCTTGCACCCATACAGGCAAATGGGGAATGTTCCATCACATTCTTGACTTGTGGTTTCTAGATGGTGGATAGACAATGGGATGTCAGGAGTTGGGTTACTCACGGCAATATCCCCAGTCTCTGACCTGCTCTTGCAGCTATTGTGTTTATGTGGTGGGTCCAGTCGAGTTTCTGGTCAATGGTAACCCAAAGGTTCTTGACAGTGGGGGACTCAGTGATTGTAATTCCGTTGTTTGTCAAGGGACAGTGTTTCGAGTGTCTCTATCTGGTGATGGCCATTGTCTGGCATTTGCGTGGCCGAATTTTATTTGCCACTTGTTGGCCCTAACCTGAATATTGTCCAGAACATATTGCAGCTGCTGAAAATGTGTTGTTGGAAAAGCGCAGCAGATCAGGCAGCATCCAAGGAGCAGGAGAATCGACATTTCAGGCATGAGTCCTTCTTCAGGAATGAGCCCTCCTGAAGTAGGGTTCAAGCCCGAAACGTCGACAGCTCATTCCAGAAGAAGGGCTCATGCCAGAAACGTTGACCCTCCTGCTCCTTGGATGCTGTCTGACCTGCTGCGCTTTTCCAGCAACACATTTACAGCTCTGATCTCCAGCATCTGCAGTCCTCACTTTCTCCCCGACCATATTGCAAATGAGCACGGACTGCATCAGCATCTGACGAGTCCAGAATTATTCTGAACACTGTGCAGAACATCGGCAAACATCTCCACTTCTGACCTAATGACAGAAAGAAAATCATTAATGAAGCAGCTGAAGTGTGTTGGGCCTCGGACACTACCCTAACAAACTCCAGCAGAGACCTCCTGGATCTGAGGTGACTAACCCACCATAACCACAACTATCTTTCATGATGTATATCAATGAATTGGACGTGAACATAGGAGGCATATTCAGTTTGCAAATGACACCAGTGGACAGTGAAGATGCCCTTAGGGTAAAAATGAGTTTGGTCCAATGGGCCAATGGCCGTGGAGTCGTTGATGGAGTTTAATTTATATAATTAAGGTGCTACAATTTGGAAAGGCAAATCAGGGCAGGACGTGTCCACTTAATGGTAACTGGAAAGTTTTGCTGAACAAAGAGAAGTGAAGGTTGCTTGAAAATTGCATCATTGCATCTCAGGTAGATAAGAGAGCAAAGAAGAGGTTTGATATGCTCCCCTTTATTGGTCAGACCATTGTGTGCAGGACCTTAGTGAGGCGTCTTTTGCATTAGAGATTTATAAAATCGAGAAGTCATGGAAAGGATAAAGAGACAAAGCATCCTCTCTGGGTGGGGGAGTGCAGAACTGGAGTGCATGTTTTTGGTGATAGGAACACATATAAAAGAGATCCAAGGGGCAGCCTTTTTACACAAAGGGTGGTGCGTGTATGGAATGAGTTGCCAGTGGAAATTGTGGAGGCTAATACGGTTGCAATATTTAAAAGCCATCTGGATGGGTATAAGAACAGGAAGGGTATGTGCTTGGTGCTGGCATGTGGGACTAGATACGGTTGGAATATCTGGTCAACATGGACAAGTCTGTTTCAATATTTGTGGTCTCACTCCTAGAAGGGGTATGGACAGAGTAAATAGACAAGATCTTTTCCCTGGGGTGGGAGAGTCCATACTAAGAGGGCATAGGTGTTAAGATGAGATGGGAAATTTTTATAAGGCACGTGAAGGTTTATAAATTTCATGCAGAGAATGGCTCGTGAATGTAATGAACTGCCAGAGGGAATGTTGGATGCTGGGCCTTTACAATATTTTTTAAAAATAGTTCACGTGTTAATTGAATACAAAGGGTTGAGAGGGAAATGGGGGCCTCTGGGACAAGATTAACTTAGAATATCTGGTCGATGTGGATGATTCGGGCTAACGGGTCTGTGTCCATGCAGTATATCTCTATTACTCCAACTCTGTCCGGTGTGAAGAGCAATCTAACAAATGTTCCATCAACATATTAATATTAACATTTTAAATTTCAGTTACCTGATGGAAATGAATCCCTGTGCATTGTTTGCAATGATAGGGTCTTGTGCGAAGAGAATCCTAAGATGGTGTTTGAGTTCAGTGACTCATGTTCAGATGAACATGTTCCAATGAAGAGTAACTTCATTAACTCTGTTTCTCTCCTCACAGGTGCTGCCGAACCTGTTGGTTTTGCTACTTACATCTGATTATGTTTCATGTTTTTGCCTTTGGATTCCTTTCGTTATTTCATTAAAATACTTCACTTCCAAACCTGCCTCACTGAGGAATTCTAAGAATCAGAGAATCAGACTGTACAGAAGAGGCCCTTCTGTCCATCCAGTTTATGCTGTTAAAGCGACACAATCTCTACACTCATTCCAGCTTCCCGCACTTTACTGTAGTCCAGAATACTATGCCACTTCCAGTTTTCGTTCGGCAGTTTTGAACGTTTATGAGCTTTCCTGCTTCCACCATACTCCCAGGCACTGGGAATTACCAGGCCCCACCACCCTCTGGGTGAAAACCTTTGCTCGGATCCCCTCTAAAACCTTTCTCCATTATACTAAAAATGATTTCCTCCTGCCATCTCTTGATTGCCTGCCACATGTAGTCAAACCCAGGATTGAGGAGCTTCGAAATGGGACAGCCCATTAGAGTTGACATGTTCAAACTGGACATCTGAACCCTCCAAACGGCCCCATTTAAGATCTTCCATTGCTCTCTAGACCGATGTGGAGAATGTTTTAAATTAAATTTTCGATTTTCATTTCACCTCCTGTCTCATTCAGGGAATTTTTTTGCTGGATTTGGTCCTTGCACGTGTTAAGTGTGAACCTGTCAAATGCACAATGCACTGCCTGTTGGCTATGACAACATCGGAACTACTGTTCATTGTCATGAAGATCATACTGTGACAACTCAAATACTTTTACTTCCCTCGGTGTTTGCTGGACCTCAGCCCTGTGTGCAGTGCTTTGTATGCTCTGCCTCATGCAGCCGCATACTGTTCCATCTGGTTCACTGTTCTTTCCTCCTTTGGTCGTTTTGTGTCCATTTGCTGGCCGAGAATGAAGAGAAAATATTGGACAGAGAAAGCCTTGGCTGTTACTATGGCTGCAATCGGCATTCTGTGCTGTTAAACAAAAAAAACATACTATCTTATTTTAGGTTTAAATCAATAATGATGATTGACAATATTCTGTGGTACGATAGAACAAATTCAAATTATTTTACGTATTCCAGTTGGCTGGAATGAAGCCAGTCTGATAATATTTCAACACCGTTCATCCAATTCGAGTTAATTCTGTTGATGATCACTCTGATCGTCTGGTGCATTTTAGTGGCCAGTCGAGTCCGCAAGAACCTGAGGGGACAGAGAAAGGGAAAGAGTCACAATGATGCAGGTGTAGAGAACCGGTGGAAGTCGGTGATTTTCCTTTCACCAAATCCAACGGCTTCATACTTCTGTTGGTTGTGTCGTGTACAAATGTCTTATATTGCAGCATGAATGGAACAACTGCTACCAAGTACATTCGTTCTCGAAAGAAATTTGTGTTGGGGCAGAAATGCTGAAGGATGTCAGCTGCAGCACAAACACATTATTTTATGCAGTGACTCTGCCCAAGTTCAGAGCAAAGTTCAGGAATGCAATGCACTAAATGGTGAGGTAGCTTCTTCACTTAATGACTCAGCAAAACAACTGAAAGAGCTCTGGAGGCAGCCACAGTTTCCCCAGTGCAGAAATTGCATATGGACGGCGAGGACTCCAGGAGGGAGAAAGTGAGGACTGCAGATAGTGGAGATCAGAGCTGAAAAATGTGTTGCTGGAAAAGCTCAACAGGTCAGGCAGCATCAAACGAGCAGGAGAATCGACGTTTCGGGTCTAAGCCCGACTTCCAAAAATGAGGATACTAGCAGCACAAATACATGGATGTGTGTATAACTCACAGCAGTGAATGGGGAGGGTATTATTAAGAGTATGGGTCACCCTTCACCACACTCAGGAACACGTTGCTATCTCTGATTGACTGACGGATTGACACACACGGAGAGGAGCAGACAATGAGCAGCAGGAGGCCATTCAACCATTCGAGTTTGGTCTGCCGGCCATTCCAGAAGATCACAGGTCATGCAGTTCTAAAGTGTAATCTACATTCCTGTCTGCCCTCGATAGTGTTCAGGATTAACATTAATCTAACATTAAACTTAAGAAACATTGGCAGGCATGACAAAAGGACAGCAGGTAAGGAGGAAAGAGTTAACTGTCAGTGGCAGGGTAGGATGGAATGACGCTGCAGAAGTGATTAGAAATGACAGACTGGCTGCAAGTGATGGTTTCAGCTGGAAAAGTGGATTTTCACTGACTTCCCCATGGATGCTTTTTAAAGACCAGTTCCCCATATTTCCCCAGCAGGGGAGCAGGAGGATGGGTAGAAACAGAAACAATCTGATGATTGTCAGATTCTGTCTCTTCAACTCTCAATAAACATTTTATTACAACAAGAGAAAGTCTCCAGTTGTTGATAATCCTCTCGTCTAGTTTGGTTATTATTTCACGCGTATTTGTTTTTCTTTTCAGTGTGATGGCTTTTCTTGAGTCCACCTCCTGTGTACTTATATAACAAGGATATTGCTTTCTGTTCCTTTGCCTCTTTCTCCATGTCACTGTCTCTGTCTCTCTCTTCTCTCTCTCCCCAGTATTTAACAATGTCGAGGTCTCACTGCCCCAATCTCTAAGGTTTTGCTGTCAGTCTCTCTCTCTGTCTCCATCTACCTGTTTCTCTGATTGTTTTTGTCTCTATCGCTCTCTTTCTGTGCCTCACCCTGTGTCCTTCCATCAAACCGACCATATCAGTCCTTTTTCATGAGGAAGAGCTTACGAAACATCGATTCTCCTGCTCCTCAGATGCTGCCTGACCTGCTGTGTTTTTCCAGAACCATACTGTCGACTCTGATCTCCAGCATCTGCACTCATGAATTTCTTCACATCAGACACATGTTGCTTCAGTTTAATGCTTGCTCACATGAATTGGTTGAAAACACGTCCATACCACTTCATGCACTGATTTTACCTGAAGAGGTGATTCTTGCAAAATACAAAATTCACAAACACAGCCGGCAATACCTTGACGTAAGTGTAGTTGCATTTCAGTAAACGAAATATCCAATCCATCTCCTGCACTTTGTTTGTCACTCTCTCTGTCTCTCCCTGTCTCTGTGAGGGAGTTTGTGTTTATGTGTTTCATTTTCGGTCTATGAGGTTCTATGTATGTGAGTATGTTTCATTGCCTTTCATGGGAAGTCACTCTGTGTGAGCGTCTCTGTTTTTTTAATATGTTCATGTGACACATTATGAGTGCATTTCTGCTTCTGAGCTTTGGTTTCCGTGTCTGTCTTATTGTCTGTGCATGTGTGTATGTGTTTGTGTGTTGGAAAGTATTTTAGTGACTACATATTATGGTAATTATGCATTTGGATATGTTATTCAGTCTGCGTGGGAATGGTTCATTGCCGGTGAGCGTCTTTGTGTTTCTGTTTGTTATGGTGCCAATGAAAATGTGCATCTGTGTGAGTTTTGACAGCAACATCTGTTATGTTTGTGTATGTGTGTAGGCAGTGTGTGCGTGGTTACATTCCTCTCACCGTGTGTGTGTGTGTGTGTGTGTGTGTCTAAGCGTCAGCGTGCCATGATGTTTCCATGAATCTGTATGGGTGTGTCCCTGACTGTCAGTGCATTATTATGGAATGTTGTGTGTGTTGCGTGTGTCTCTGCCTAGCTGTGCTCCTGTTTAAACAGCTGAATGTTCTGTTCAGACTGTATTTGACTGTGTGTTCATGTGTCAAGATCTTTCCATGTTCACAGCAGGATCTCTCTGTGCCTCTCTGCCGGTATGTCTCTGCTTATTTGTGAGTGTCACGCTATGACTGTATCTAATTATATGTGTGGCTCTGTAACTTTGTTTAAGTGTGCTAATGTGTGTTTATACGAATGTTTCTGTAAGTTCTTGCATGTTGATACGCAAAGTCTATCAGTATGACTTCAGTTCTGTATACGTGTGGGGATGTGGGTGTGATTCTGTGTCTTTGTGTAAATGTGTTTTTTTTTTACTGCAGGTAGATTTTTATGTGTCTATCTGTGTGTTCCTTGTCTGTAATTTGGTCTATTCCTGCATTTCAGCATGACGGTGTGTGTGCGAAGTGTGAGTCTGCTAATGTATCAGTGTATAGGTGTGGCCACACATTGCAATCTGATTGTATTCCCCTGTGTGTGTGTGTGTAAGCTCGTGAATGTTTATATGTCGGTGAGTAGGTTTTTTCCCCCTATATCTTAGTTTTGACTCTGTCTGTTGACGTGTTGTGGTAGGTGATCGGACGTGTTCTGGTTTCCGTATATCAGTAAGTTCCTATCCCTGAATTTGACTGTATTTGTAAATGTGGGTATGTTTCTGTTTCTGTGTGTATATTTGTATGAGGGTGGATACGTTGAAACCGTCAACTGTTACTTTGAATCAAAGACCTTTTTCTAATGAGTGAAATAAGACTTGAGAACGTTCAAGAAGAGGCAAGGCACCAGAAAGCTCAGAGGAACAATGGGATCTTAGAATGCTTATCCACAGATCCCTGATGGTAGCATGACAGGTTAATAGAGTAGTTAAAAAGGAACATGGTACACCACATTTGTTGATCAGTCGTGCTGCAGATGAAAAGAGCAGGGATTGTTTGTTGACGTTTTGCAGGACTTTGATGACGATCCAGCTGAAGTACTGTGTACAATTATGGTCAACACATGATAAGAATTTAAGCACCCACATAAACACATCAATCTTCAAAATGGTGATGAGAGGTGGGAGGAGCGACAGCGTTTAACATGGAGAATAGGTCAACTGGGTAAGAGTGAGACGATCCCAAGTAAGTAAGGATCCAAAAATGGTTCCGTACAAAAATGATATAAGTCTCCTCTTATTATTGGAGAAAACAAATATTTAGAGCACATTGTCTACAGCTGAATTGATGCACTTAGCATTAATACTTTCTAACAAGCCTTGATTTTTTTTTTCTAGTGTATCTGGTAGTTGGAACACATTTGTGCTCCTGTCAGTGTCGGAGGGAATGGATGATTGTGGATGTGATGCCACTCAAACTGGGGCTGTTTGTTTTTCCGGATGGTGTCAAGCTTCTTGACTGTTGTTGAAGCTGCATTCTTCCAGGCAAGTGTGAAGTAACCCATTAAACTTCTTTATTCTATCTTCTGAATTTTGGAGTCAGGAGTTGTATTCCTCGCCACTGACCTGCTCTAGAAGCAATAATGTTTAAATTCACTCTGAACAGATATTTATTGACGAAGCAGCTGAAGTTGGTTGGGCCGAGGAGACTACCCTGAGGTAGTCTGGAGCTGAGATAACTGACGTCCAACAAAGAAAACCATCTTCCTTTATGGCAGATATGACACCAACTCATGGGGAGTGTGTCGCTGATTGTCATTTTGTCAGGGCCACACGTATGTCACTTCGGAATTCAGCTCTTTGCCCATTCTTTGAAGCAACGATGTATTTACCAGCTAAAAGTAAAAGAAATTGCTGGAAAATCATAGCAGCTCTGTCAGCATCCATGCGGAGAAATCAGATTTAACGCTTCAGGATCATTGACATTCTCCGAACCTGATTTAACTTGCCGTCCTAACTATTTTGGTGTCATCTGCAAACCTGGCAACAGCGCATTCCCTTCTTTTCTCCATGTCATTCCCATGCACTTTATATGTATTAGAAGCACAGTATTATGGATTATGATATGTTAGAGCTGTTTGTGTCTGTCCAAATATTGCTCTGTTTTGGAACGGATCATGTTTACATGCAAGTATTATTATGCATTGTAACTGATTATGTTTACGTCTAAATATTCCTTTGCATTGCGGCTGTTCCAGTTTATATATATAAATATGATTCAGTATTAGAACTGCTCATTTGTAAATATAAGTATTGTTGGAACTAGACAATATTCATTTTAGTATTCACTTTCTGTCTTTTTTCGGAGCTGTTCATGCTTGTATATAAGTATTGTTGTATCTCAGAACTGTTCTCTATTATGTACAAACACTGTTGTGTGTTGCAGCTCCACATATTTATGTGAAAACAATTTTCCATTTGTAAAGTGTTTACTTTTATATATCAATCTTGTGGTATATTGAAGCTGTAATGAAACTGTTCGTATTTGTGTATAACAATTGTGCATTACAACTGTTTGTGTTCACATTTAAATATTCTATATTAGAACTGTTCATGTTTATATATAAAAATTGAAGTGTACAAGTGTACTGTTCAGCTCTACATAAAAGCTGCGAATTAGAACTGTTCCAGTTGATGTCTATAAATTGTAATTTGTATTGGAGCTGTTCCAGTTTGCACATATATATAGTTGTGTATTGGAAATGTTGCTGTTTATATGTACATATACGTTTATATTGAAGTTATGCCTGTCTCCTCCCGATGAGCAATACAGTGTCTAACATGTGGTTCAGCTGCTGAACCCCTCCAGTCCTTTGGAATGAATTTGCAAACCCCAGGGCCGGCCAGAGGCAACACAGAATAGCGACGTTCACGTATTAGCAGTTGTGTTGAGTAATTTGGTAGTGACTCCTGGTCTCTGGTTCTTGTGGTGGGGACACGCATTCTGGAAGGGGGAACCAAAATTGAAGAGCATAAGAGGAAGAAAGACCGAGTTAGAGAGGGGAATACTGATTGTAACAGAGAGCGAATTCAATTCACAACAATGGTGATAGGATTAAGTAGATTACAATAATGAGACGGTTAAATAGAGAGTAATAGGGAGAATGTTGAATACTCGATAATGGGATGAGATTTTATGCAAAATGATAAGGAAAGGTTTAAATGGAATTTTATTGGAAGAAGTTTGAAGTGAATTGAGCGAGGAAAGTGTTGACTACGGGGAAAGGGCCAGGAGTTTATATCAAGTAGCACGGAGTGGATTAAGCAGAGAGTAACGTAAAGGAATTTCAATACACGGGAATACAGATGGTGGAACGGAGAATGTTACGTCATGGCAGTGAACCGTTCTGATAATTAAAACAAACACAGGGAAAAGCTCAACTCGCCTCATGATCTGCTAAAGTATGAGTGAAAGAGAACTCCCCAAGTTCCACTATTTAAAGAAAAATATCAATTTTATTCTCTAACTCTAAAATTGAATGTGAGACATCAGCTATTTACATGTCTAAGCCTCCCTTCTCTTCAAGGTTTCTTGACTACCTTCAACTCTATGACAATATATTGGTTCAATATAAGTCCTTTAAATTTGCATCAATTAATTTTCAAAACTGGCGTCTGTTGACGTTGGTGTCTGTCTTCTTTCTATTGAAGATTTCCATGGGCCATCTTCAGACTTTTGCTGCAAAGATGTTTCATATAAAAACGTACCTTTGATAGAGCGTATTTTGCGAGCATATGCTCTGATTATGGCAGTTGGTCGCTCCCGCTGGTAACTGAATAAAATGACAGCTTGCTAATAGCTCAAACATCGGAATTTCTGATGGGTCAATGTTGTCAAAACAGTAAAATCCAAAATCATTTGGGTTTAAATACTAGGGCATCATGTAAACTGAATGGTTACATTTGAATTGCTGTGAACGTAGCAGCAAAATGTTACATACTTACAATTTTCCAGTATATTCTGAGACTCACATGACATGTATCTACAAATTCTCATTGTCATAAAAGCGTTCACTCACTCTTAAAACGTACAGTATAGACCTTCAACTCTCATAACAAAAGTGATAAGTAGAAACTTGAAAACAGGATAACTGGGAGTGAGTTGAAGACAGGAAAGGGAAAGATTCTATATAGTGTAATGGAGGAGAATTACATACAGAGTGAAAGAAGTATCTTGATTGCAGTGGCACGTGAAGAAGGGAAATACAGGGAAAGTTGTAGAAATTGTAATGAGGTGGATCTCAGTGAACATGAGTTCCCTGATTGGGAATGTTAACCTGGTCCACGGAAGTGATAGATATCAACAGGAATGTCAGGGTTTCAGCTCACTCCAGGAATCGGCTTGGTCAGTGTGATGTATGATGCACGTGTAACTGCAGCGTGAGATTGTGATGGAATATGAAACAAAAAGAAATTTTTGTAAAATGTCAGCAAGTCTGGCAGCATCTGTAAGGAGATAAAAGAGCTGACGTTTCGAATCTAACTGACCTTTAGTCAAAGCTTAAAAAAGTGAGAAATGGGGAAGTATTTATACGAGGCTGAGAGTAGGGGTATCGGTGAAGCAGAGGCAAAAGGGAAAACAGTGGAGAAGGGTCAAAAAGGGGGGAGAGGAGAGGGAAAAGTTGATGAGAGTGTATGGATCGAGAGAAAGAGAGACAATCAAGAAATAAGAGGTACAGAACAGTGAAAAAATATAAAGAAGGTGGATAAAATAAATTAAATAAAATTACGGTGCAGAATGAAAACAGAGGGGTAGAGATGGGATAATCATCTGAACTTGTTGAACTCAATGTTGAGACCAGCAGACAGTAACTTGCCTAGTCGGGAGATGAGATGCTGTTCCGCCAGTTTGCGTTGAGCTTCACTGAAAGATTAGAGCGGGCCAAAGGCATGTGGGCATGAGAGCATGATTGTGTGTTGAAGTGGCAAGCCAGCTTATGTGGGAGGGAAGAGAGTTCAACAGTTTAATCGAGAGGCAAGTAAACAGAGAATAACAGGAAGGCTGTTGGAGTGGAGCAGCGTGACGGTTAAGTATAGAGGAAAGGGAGTGGAGTTAATGCAGAGAAATAGAAAAAGAATAAATAAATTACATAAGTAACTAAATAAATAAGTTAATAAAACAATCAATTACTAAGGTGATTTTTGAATACAGGAGAGCAGGGAGCGGATTAATTAAAGGGCAAGAGGACAGTGGAAAGGAATAAATAGAAAATAATAGCGAGAGGGCGAATTAGAGAGAAACGTGGAGAAAACTGAATACAGAGGTGGTTAGTGATTGAGATGGATTAGGATTATATGTAAGGCTTCTTTGGACTATAGTTTAGAGACGATTTGATGCAAAATATTAGGTACATGATTCAATAGAGAGTAACAGGAAGAGGATTGAAAACAGAGTAAGAGAGAGATGGTTAAATACAGGGGAATACAGAAGTCGGTGGAGTTGTGGATAGTGAGGGAGGAAGTGGTAGGTTACAGCGGGATATAGATAAGTTGCAGAGCTGGGCGGAAATGTGGCAAATGGAATTCAATGTAGCTAAGTGCGAAGTCGTTCACTTTGGTAGGAATAACAAGATGATGGATTACTGGGCTAATGGTAGGCTACTTGGTAGTGTGGATGAGCAGAGGGATCTTGGTGTCCATGTACACAGATCTCTGAAAGTTGCCACCCAGGTAAATAGTGCTGTGAGGAAGGCATATGGTGTACTGGGCTTTATTGGCAGAGGAATTGAGTTCCGGAGTCCTGAGGTCATGTTGCAGTTGTATAAGACTCTGGTGCGGCCTCATCTGGAGTATTGTGTGCAGTTTTGGTCGCCATACTATAGGAAGGATGTGGAAGCTTTAGAACGAGTGCAGAGGAGGTTTACCAGGATGTTGCCTGGAATGGTAGGAAAATCTTATGAGGAAAGGCTGAGGCACTTGGGGCTGTTCTCATTGGAGAAGAGAAGGTTTAGGGGAGATCTGATAGAAGTGTATAAGATGATTAGGGGTTTAGATAGGGTAGATACTAAGAACCTTTTACCGCTAATGGAGTCAGGTGTTACTAGGGGACATAGCTTTAAATTAAGGGGTGGTAGGTATAGGACAGATGTTAGGGGTAGATTCTTCACACAGCGGGTTGTGAGTTCATGGAATGCCCTGCCCGTATCAGTGGTGAACTCTCCTTCTTTAT
This sequence comes from Hemiscyllium ocellatum, assembly GCF_020745735.1. Lineage (NCBI taxonomy): Eukaryota > Metazoa > Chordata > Chondrichthyes > Orectolobiformes > Hemiscylliidae > Hemiscyllium > Hemiscyllium ocellatum. The sequence continues at coordinate 15,195,924 of NC_083440.1, read as the reverse complement.
GGTCATTTAAGCGGGCATTGGATAGGCATTTGGAAGTTATTGGGCTAGTATAGGTTAGGTAGGATTCGGTCGGCGCAACATCGAGGGCCGAAGGGCCTGTACTGCGCTGTATCCTTCTATGTTCTATGTTCTATGTTCTATTGAATGCATATAAAGACAGAATTAAGTAAAGAGCAGTAAGGTAGGATGGACGGTGGCTCACTGCTTTCCACTGCTGACAAACAGTGTGAGGAACGCAGACTCGATCCCAGCCTCGGGCGACTGTCTGTGTGGAGTTTGCACGTTCTCGTTGTGTTTGCTTGGAATCCCCATGGGTGCTTCAGCTTCCTTCCGTAACTCAAAGGTATGCTGGTTCGGTGATTTTGCTATGCTAATTTGCGCATAGTTTTCAGGGATGTGTAGGCTAGGCACATGAGTCAGGGGTAAATGTAGTTTATAGGGTGGTGAAATGGGTTTGAAAGTGATACTCTTTGTAGGGTTGGTGTGAACTTGTTGGGACGAAGGGTCAGTTTCCACAATGTAATGGTTCTGTGATTTATTAATTAGAGACTAATAAGAAAAGAATAAAATAATGGGCAATGAATAGGGTGGATTGAATTACACGAATAGCTGAAACACAGGGTAAAAGGGAAAGGTTTAACCAGAGAGAGAGAGAGAGAAGGTGAAAGACACAGCGATCAGACGAGAATGAAATTTTTGGGAAGAATATGGGTTACATACAAGGTATCAGAGATAGATTAACAGGGAAAGGTTTGCATACAGAGAAACATAAACGCTGAAATGCAGGGAAATGGAGTGGAACAAATACAGGGAAATAGAGACTATTTCCAGTTTTAATCAATTTGTGTGGGAGGTAGTGTTGGGCATGACCTTCTTTTCAAATTTCCAGACATTAACATTGAACCGTGGCTGTTGTCACCACGTCCAGCCCAGCAATTAATTGCCTCCATGTTGCAGTGCCTCCCGCGAACAGCTCTCTCCATCTCACCGACTGCTCCCTCATTCCCAAGGGAGAACAAACCAGGTTTTGTATAGCTACAGCATATGTCTGCTGCTTTATATGGGATGAGAGCATTATTGGCTCGGACATAATTTTTTTGCCTATCCGAGGCAGCAGTCTAGAGTAAACCACATTACTGTCGGTGTAGAATCACATTAGGTCAGACCAGATAAGGATGGCAATTTCCTTCCCGAAAGGGCATGAGTGAAACTTTACTTGTTGGTTTTATTTTCCTCGAAACTACTGAGGCAAAATTACTAATCAACGAGTTGGTTATTTCTCTGTATTCATTGACAATATCCATTGTACACTACATTTTTGGATTGTTGCAACATGGGATAAACCTTTCTGCCGATTTAAACCCGGCACGCAGAAGATCTCACCTCCCACCATAATTTGTTAAAGTTCGAGAGACAAAGGCTCGTTGTATATTTAACTATTTAAAGTAAAGTTAATAATTCTATTGTTTACGTTAAACAAAGAACATTAATACCGCTATTTAGAACTCCATTTTCTTAAATCTACCTTTTACATGCAACTCTACGTTACTGGTCCAATAAATTCCCTCGTAACTTGACGGCAAATGGCTTTCAACTGCCATTGACATCTTCGGGTGTCGAACTTTCTTCATAGTTTTGTCTAGGTCTGCTTTGATATTCTGCTGCACACATTTCTAATAGATATGCACCTTTCAAAGAGTAGTTTGGTTAACAGCCTATTGGCGCTTGGGGCTGTTCTTTTCTGTTCTCTCCCTAACTGTTCAAACTGTGCGGTTTAGTACCCCAAAACATCAGATCATTTCATTGGTTTGATGTCATCAAAACACTAAATTCAAATTTGATTTAATTTTGGTTTCTTGGGTCAACATTTAAACTGAATGGCTAAATTTGAATTTATTGTGTACCATCGCAACTCAACTGCACTATTGGTTTCAATGTCAAATATTGCAAGTTGAATTCTTTCAGCACACTCTGTGCCACTTTAAGTCAATGGCAACATGCAGTGTGTTTACAGGTACGCACCTACACCTTCATACGAGTATGGACTGATCTATGTGCTTAGTTAGTGGCACTCGTCTTACACTAATAATGTGAAGTTGTTAAATATCTTTGAAGAGCAATATCTAAAAATAACCAACCTTTAAAAAGTCATGTTTTTCCTCTGCTATACACAGTAACCTACTAGTCTCAAACGTCTTTGCCCACGCACTAGTTTAAAATTCCCAATTACAGCTCACAGAAGTGGAGTTGGAACTGTTCTTCCTACCACCAAGACACGTGCTTCTTTGTCATGATGTTCTCTGAAGAGTGTGTACGATCTATCTGACTTAAGTGGCTTGTTTACCCTTGATGTGCGGGTGACAGTGTTGAACTGGAAGTGGGCAAAGTCTGAAGTCACATGACACGAGGTTATCATCCAAACGGTTCACCTGAGATCAGAAAATTTTATGTGACTCCTGACCTATCTTTAGTTAGTTGTCCAGGCCATTTCCGATTGCAGTAGCTTAGCAGCAGATTTAACTTTAGTTTTTATCCCAGGAAGGATATTACAGGAAATAGTATTAGATATTTAAAACTATGTAGCAATGTCTCATCAACAACAACCAACTCATCAAGTTGAAGGCTTGCACATCTGTCTGTCTTGATTGAATTTGACAGTGAATGTTGCAAGCTTCCCAGTTTAATACCTCAGTTCCACTGTCTCATTGACACCGGTTCAATGTAATTGATCAATGTAATGAGCTTCTGTACCTGGGCGTACCACACTGTCGGCACAACCGACATCAGAATATCTGTTCCAGGTTCACAACTGTGCTGCTATAGACAACACTGATGCCATCTTCCTTCAAGTTGAAGATGAAACAGCAAAGACGAAAGATGGACGTGACTGAAATGGTAATCAGAATCAAATGGGATCAGGAGCCTGACAATGCCGCCATATTAAAACCAGTAATATCACGAGGAAATATACGAGTGAGGTTCGCCAGGGCTCGTGTGGCTAACCTCTGAAGTGAGATTGGAGGGGCTGGGATTGGTTTCGGTCAAATTCACCAATGTCAAACCAGTGTTCTTCTCTGACCATTGCCTCCTGCTGGTCAGTAAGGGAACGTGGAATCTGAATGTGAAATTGCTTATCCCAGAAACCATCCATTAGCTCAAAAGGGGTTCCACAGGCGGTAGAAATGGGAAGCCCTACTTTGAGTCTCCCTTAGACTGTAAAGAATGTCCTGTACAGCTGCAACATGTCCTCCCAACCCCTGTACTGAATACTCTAACCAATAAAGGAAAGCATACATAACGCCTTCTTCACTGTCCTATCTACCTGAGACTCCACCTTCCAGGAGATATGAACCTGTATTCCAAAGTCTTTTTTTCATCAACACTCTCTAGAACCTTACCAATAAGTGAGTATGTCCTGCTAAGATTTGCTTTCCCAAAATGTAGCACCTCGCCTTTATCTAATTTAAACTTCATCTGCCACCTCTCAAACCATTGATCCATCTGATCAAGATCCCGTTGTTATCTGGAGTAACCGTCTTCACCGTTGACTACACCACATATTTTGGTGTCATCTCCAAACTTACGAACTATACCTCTCATTCTCACATCCAAATCATTTATATAAATGATGAGAACTAGTTAACCCAGCACCAATCCTTGTGGAATTCCACTGGTCAGAGGCCTCCAGTCTGAAAAACAACCCTCCACCAACCCAATCTGCCTTCTACGCCTGACCAGTTCGGTATCCAGATGGCTTGTTTTCCACGTATTCCATATAACCTAACCTTACTAACCAGTCTCCCTTGAGGATCCTTGTCAAACGTTTCATTGAAATCATATAGATCACGTCTATCATTCTACCTTCATCAATCCTCTTTGTTACATCTTCAAAAAGCGCAATCAAGTTTGTGAAACATTATTGACCACGCATAAAGCTATGTTGACAATCCCTGATCAGTTCTTGCCTTTCCAAATGCATGTACATCCTGTCCCTCGTAGTGAGTTACACTTTTCATGTATTATTTCTGTCCAAGTAGCGCAAGCATCGTCATAAATAATAAAAATAAAGGAGAAATTTCAACAGTAACTGCATAACATAACGGATACATTATTGTGGATATCCCTAAAATGAGAAAGTAATGCTCCAGAAAGAGCTCTGTCCTGAATCTGAGAGGCGTGAGGAATGGCTTGATCTTGAAGATTAGCATTCTGCAGCACAACATCTTCATGGAGATGAATGTATTTTTGTTGTTTTTGTCCTTCACTTGCATGTTTACTACTTCAAGTGGCCAGCTTCATTCCCTGCTAACTGAGCATTATTCCAGGTTCCCATCACTCTATTACAAGATTGAATATATATTCCACCATGGCGGTTGTGTGGTTCCTCGTAAGAGTAGCAATCCCCATCCAATTAAAGCAAAACCCACGTTTCCAATTTATTCTGATTGCACCAGCCCCAAAAACCTCACCAATCATCGATACGGCCTAAGCCCTTCCTACTGAAATCAATGCTTCCAGCCATATGTTCATTGGCATGGTGTTTACTCAGACTAACGGGGAAAGACAACTTTTCAATTTCTTGCCCGATTTACTACTTTTTAGTGATGGCAATTCATCGCTGTCTCTGCCTATTATTTTCATTTAGATATGAGTTCCCTGATTGGATCTGTGAAGCTGATCCCTTCTGGGAACCTGTCTGAAATAAAAGGATGTAGTTCAGGGATATTGAGATGCTGAATGTCTGAATGAAAGAGAGGCTACTCTCAGAGGTGATGCATTCGGAAATAAAGGATGCCTGCCTCTGAAGAGTGATTTCCCTCCCAGACATTGTCGGTGCCAATGTAGACCAGGACCACGGACTTTTCACTTTACACACATTCCCGCTCCAGCTCCTGTGCCACCCCAGAAAATCACTTCCCAAGACTTGCTGAAGTTGTTCTGTGACGTTTTTGACCCAAGCCACTCTTTAGAGAAGATACCATCCCAGACTCTGTCAAGACAGCACTGATGGTTCTGAAAGCATCAATCATTCATTTTACCTTTCCTCTCTGCTGCGATTTGATTTTAACAATACTCCAAACTGACTTTATAAGTAGGTAAAAATAACAAATATACTGGCACGTTGGGACTCCATGCTTATTCAGTGCAGCATCGATTGACCAGTATGACAACTGGATCACAAGAGTTCAATGCTAAGGAAGTGAAATGTCACAAAACCAAGGTCGAATTCCTCAAAGTTAAAAGGGTCTGAGATGAGTAAAACGTTCAAGTGAATGATGGAAACCTCTGGCACTGAATGGGCAGTCAGGAGTCTTGACACCTCTTGATTTAGGACTAGGATTAACATCTAAAACTGTATTTAATCGCCTGAAATCATTGCAAGACTGAAATTAATGAACAGTTCCTCACATTTCTCTACATTATATTGCATAGAGTATTTTGTGATCATTCACAGTGAATCTGTCCCTGACCTCCCCAGTGTTCCTACGTCCTCCTTGTATTTTACTGTCCCACCTAACGTTGTGCTATCAGCAACGTCACACATGATCCCATCATCTCTGTTGTTGACGGAGAGTACAATTGGGCAGAAGTGGGTACTGCAGATGCTGGGGATTAGAGACAAGATTAGAGCGGCGTTGGAAAAACACAGCAAGTCAGACAACATCCAAGTGTTCGGGCAAAAGCCCTTCATCACTACATTGTACATGGATATTCATTGAGAATTGATCCTTGTGGCACGCACTAACATCAGTCTGACAACATGAATATGCCATATTTACTCTGTTTTCTGTCCTTTATCATACCTCGCACCAAGTTCCATTTCCCCATCACTACAGGCCTCATTAACAGCATTGACTTTATTTACGAAATTATTTCCAGAAATTGTCACTCATGCATCTTGTGTATGCAAATCCCTCCCTGAACTTACTGCACCATCTCGCTTGAAACTGTTCCATCTCATCATCAATCAGATGCTTTAGGTTTCTTCTCCATACATATGCACTTCACTGCCGGGAATCGGGAACAGCACATTCCCATGTACTGCTACATACATCGCGTGTTTGTCTCTGAGTCAGCTCTGAAACATTTAAAGGATACTCTTATCCTGATAGAAGGTCCTGTATTGATTGGAGCTTGTATAACGTTTAGGGTATTTTTCAATGTGTACTTGTTTCAATTATTACCTCGATTGAGAAAAAGGTATATTTGATTCACAAGCTGTATTCTACTGTGATGTTGGATTTATTAAAACCTACAACGTGTCACCTCCATTCACCAACAATCATTCCTTCACAGAACAGCCACTGATAACTAGGTAAGCCTCATCCCACTGTTGAGGAGAAGATTTGTCAGAGATATACTCAACAATCGAAATTTAATTTCCAAATGGTCAAAGGCAAGTATAGGATGACACTGAAATAAAATGAAATTTCAAATTTGGATAGATGATGTTGGGGTGGCAGTAGTATGTAGAGTGGCACAGTTGCTCAGTGACTAGCTCTGCTGCCTGACAAGGCCATCGGGTGCGACTGGGTGGAATGCCCTTTGCAGCGTCAGCGTGGACTGGATGGGCCCATTGTTTAATATACATTTTCCAATATTGTCTATTGACCGGTTGAGATTTCTATGATTCAATAAAATGCAGTTCTCAAAATACTTTGTTACAACTGTGTGTTAACTCACCATGTCCATATGTTCATTAAAATTCTTAAATAAATGAATTCAACCACATTATAATGCAACAGTCTTATAATGTAACATATTTTTACAATGTATGAAACAAGTTTACGTGGGGAGGATTCATATTAGCTAAGATTTATCAATTAATTAGGTTGATATTGCTTACCTTGTTTAATTATTCTCATTACAAAATCAAGCTTTTTTTTTAAGAAGCATTGTGAAAGCTTGCACTGCCTATGATCTGCTGTGTATTCAGATTATCATGTTAAATGTTAATTCCCCCTGACATGATTAGAACACAGTCGGGAGTCAGGGTGACCAGATTTTTGTTATTATGCAATAGATTGGAGCTACCACATTCAGTAATTGCAGTAGTAAACTCTCCATTTTGTTCTGCATTGTGTAGTTTGTTCATAAAGAATTAACAAGCACATTCTAAAACTACTTCAGCTAGGTAATGCCGATAATGCAAAAAAAAAAGCCCTATTTCCTCATTTGCATTTTGCATTATTTTCTGACCGAATGTACAATTAAAATTAGAACATTTACTAATCACGACAATGAATTATTCATTTTTCAAAACAAACTATAAGAGATTCAGTGAGTTAACAAGTCCCCAGTTTATCATCACAGAGAGGGGTTCGATAAAATTAGAACTGTAGTAGACAGCGAAGAAGGTTACCTCAGAGTACATGGGATCTTGATCAGATGGACCAATGACTGAGGAAAAGTGGACAGAATTAAAATTAGATAAATGTGAGGTGCTTGCAGCTTGGAATGGCAAATCAGGGCCAGACCTGTACACTTAATGGTAAGATCATTACTGAACAAAGAGACCTTGGTGTGCAGTTTCATATTTCCTTAGAAGTGGCATCTCCGTTAGGTAGGACAGTGAAGAAGGCGTTTGGTATGTCGCCCTTGATTGGTCAGAGCATTGATTAGCGGACGTGTGAGGTCATGTTGTAGCTGTACAAGATATTGGTTAGTACTCTTTTGGAAAAAAAACGTGTAAAATTCTAGTCTCACTCTGAAAGCAAGGATGGTGTGAAACATGAAAGTTTTCAGAAAAGATTCACAAGGATATTACCAAGTTTGGAGGGTTTGAGCTTTAGTGAGAGGCTGAATATTCAATTTTTAATTGGACGTTGGAGCTAGGATTGATACTATAGAGATTGAGAAAATCATGAGCGTCATGGATAAGGTACATAGACAGGGAATTCTCCATGGTCTGTGAGAGACCGTAGATAGAGAGCGTAGGTTGATGGTTAGAGGGGAAAACTTTAAAAGCCAAGACTAGTGCATGTATGGAATTGAACCGCCACAGGAAATGAAGAAGATGGTACAATTACAACATTTAAAAAGCAACTGGATGGGTAAATGAAGTGGAAAGATTTAGAAGGTACTGGGGGAAAATAGTGTCAGATAATGATCGAATATCTGATCGGCATGGACGATTTGGACCAAAGAGACTGTTTCTGTGCTCTCTATCTCAATGAGTCCAAACAAGCTCAGTCTGCTAAGAGCTGTCAAACAAATATTTCATAGTATGAGTATGAACACTATGAATCTTTATTTCATTTTGGACATCAAACCCGTTCTTCATTTGCAGTATTGGGCCTTGTGAGAGGACAACACCGAGATGATGTTTTGAGTTTCTTGACAAATTTACAGAGGAAGCTGCTCTGACAAAGAATGAATGCATGGTATTCACAGGTGATACCATAACAATTGAGTTTCGTCAGTTTTTACTGTTTCTGTTTCATAAATCCAGTATCCGAATCCTTTCATTTATTTCGTGAAAATGTATCACTTCTCAACCTACCTCCCAGAATTAAGTTTTAGAATTGTGGAAGGATTAAATATATGGTAACATAGATTATTTCAGGCTTTAGTGAGAATTGGTCGGGGAGCTGACATCTCTTTCTGATGAGCAACCACAATAAAGTGTCATCCCTTCAAATTTCAAATCCTCAACATTGAGACGTGGCTCTCCCTTCGTCATCGTCAACATTAGATGACTCTGACGTTCTTTGCATCCCAGGATCACCTGTATCCACTTCACCGACTACGATCTCATTCCCAATCCAGTTGACAAAAACATCACAGATGCCCAACCCACCACACCTTCCCTTTCCCTCCTGACGGATTATCCATCTGATGGTTCTGTATCCACATGGGAGGGGATGATTGGCCTTTAGCTGTTCCTCTTTACATCTCAACATTAGTTAAAGTGCCTCTTCCACTTCCTTTGCATCGGTCTCAGAAATGGCCTTTTTTATTCAATCACGGCAAGAGGGCATCACAGGCTGGTACCAATATTTATGGCCATTTCCTAATTGTGTAGAGGGCAATTCAGTGTAACATTGCTGTAGGTCTGGAATCACGCATCTCTTGAGCATTTAAGGATGGAGTTTTCCTGTCTCTAAACAATAGAAATGAACGGACGATCAACATTGGATTTATGGTCATCATTCACATCTTTAATGTCGGACTTAGACAGAGTTCAAATTCTACAGTTTGCTCTGGCGAACTCTTTTTGAAGCGAGGGAAGTGATTGCTGGGCAACTTGCTGAGATACTTTTATCATCGCTGATCACATGTGAGCTGCCAGAAAGCTGGAGGTTAGCTCAGGTGTTGCCATTATATAAGAAAGATGCTAAGGAAGAGCCAGAGAACTACGGACTAGTGAGCTTTAAGTCGTTGGTTAACGAGTTGTTTGAGGAAATCCTCAGGTACATTTCAGTGGCCAGTCTAGTCAGCAAGAACCTGAGAGAGTCACAAAGGCACAGGGATTGGGAGCCGGAGGAATTCAGTGATTTCCCTCTTCGCCACATCCATCAGTTTCATAATTCTGTGGTTAGTGGACCGTGTAAATTTCTTATATTACAATATTAACTGCACAACTGCTGGAAAGTATAGTCGTTCTACAAATCATTTTGTGTTCAGTGTAGAAATGCTGAAGGGTTTCAGCAGCAGCACAAACACATTATTTTATGCAGCGACTCTACTCAAGATCAGAGCGAAGTTCAGAAATGTGGTGCACCAACTGGTGACCTAAATTCTTCACTTAATGAATCAGCAAAATAACTGAGAGAGCTCTAGAGGCAGCTGCAGTGATCCTACTGCTGGAATTGCACATGTACAGCCAGGATTCTATCAGCACAATTACATGGATCTGAGTACAACACTCAACGGTGGTTGGGGTGGGGGGAAACAGGATGGGTCACTATTCACCTCGCTCAGGAACACGCTGCTAGCTTTATTAACAAAAGTGGAAGTCTCTGGGTCTTGATGACCCCTTCGTCTGATTTGATTATTGTTTAATGCACGTTTTTGTTTTCAGTTTTGATCTTGTTTCTTGAGTCCACGTCCTGTATACTTCCATTTCAAGGGCATTGCCTTTTGTCTCTCTGCCTCTTTGTCCATGTTGCTGTCTCTGTCCACCCTTCCTCCCTCTCTCCCTATTTTCGCTATGTCTCTATCTCTCCCTATCTCTAAGGTCCTTGCAGTCAGTACCTCTGTTTCTGTCCCCCTCTAGCTTTGTGTCTCTGTCTGCCTTTGTCTCTATCTTGTGCTGTATCTCTCTGTCTGTTCCTTTCCCGCTGTTTCGTTTTCTCAAATTGACTACATCAGGCCCTTTTCCTGACGAAAGGTTTATGCCAGAACAGTCGATTCTCCTGCTCCTCGGTTCATGCCTGACCTGCTTTTACAATAACACACTGTCGATTCTGATCTCCAGCATCTGCAGTCATCACTTTCTCCACATCAAATAAATAGAGTTTCAGTTTAACACTTTCTCAAGTGAATTGACTGAAATCATTTCCACATCTCTTCATTCACTGCTTTTACCCAATGAGGTGATTCTTGCAAATCGCAAAATTCACAAACACAACCAGCAATATCTTGACGCAATATTAATGAAATTTCTGTGAATGAACTTCCCCTTCATCTCATGCACTTTTATTATCTGCCTCTCTCTTTCCTTGACACTGATTGGGAATTTGTGTTTGTGTGTTTCAGTTCTGGTGTGTGAGGGTCAATATTTGCGTTTATGTTTTCTTACCTTTTGTGGTGACGTCACTCCCTGTCTGTGTCTCGGTTTGTGTGTGTGTGTTAACGTCAGCATGACATAATGGTTCCTTGACTGTATGTGGGAGTGTATCGACGGTTGGTGCATTATTGAGGAATGAAAGGCGTGGCTATTTCTGTCTGTGCTCTTGTTTAAGCAGTGGGTGTATTGTTCAGACTGTGCTTGGCTGTTTGTCCATGTGTCAATATCTTCCAACCCCCAGTAGGATTTCTCTGAGTCCCTCTGAGGGTGTGTCTCTGTTTGTTTCTGGGTGTCGTTCTCTCTCTGAACCTCATTGTGGTTATGGTTCAATAACTGTTTTTAATGTGCTAGTGTGTATATTTATAAAAGGTGTCTGTCAGTTCTTGCAGGTTTGTATGCAATGTCTCTTACTCTGTGTTGTGTAACTGTTTCTGTTTCGATCGAATACTTTTTTTTCATTTGAGCTGTTCCAATTTATATATAAACATATTTAAGCATTAGAACTGCTCATTTGTAAATATATACGTAGTTGTGTATGTAAAGTGTTCATCTTCGTATTCAATTCCTGTTTGGTTCTGGAGCTGTTCATGCTTGTATATAAGTATTGTTGTATCTCTGATCTGTTCTCTATTATATATAATCAATGCTGTGCGTTGCAACTGGACATGTTTATATTTAAATAATTTTGTGCTTCTGAAGTATTTACCTTTATACGTCAATCTTGAAGCTGTCATGAAATGGCTCATAGTGTGTATAACAGTTGTGTATTCGAACTGTTCGTGTTCATATTGAAATATTGTATATTGAACTTATTCATGTCGAGATGTAAATATCGAAGTGTACTGAAGCTGTTTCAGTTTGTGTATAAAAGTTGTGAATTGGAACTGTTCCAGGTTATGTCCAAAAATATTACTTTGGGACTGTTCCAGTTTGCACATAAATATTGTTGTATATCGGAGCAGTTGCTGTTATTATGTAAATATTAGTATGTGTTGAAGTTATGCCTGCCTCATCCAGATCAGCAACACATTGCTTGACGTGTGGTTCTATTGCTGAGTCCCTCCAGTGCTTTGGGAACATTTGCAATTCCAGTGTCAGCCAGAGGGACGGTAACACAGAGAAGTGGCGACCACGTGTTAGCAGTTGTGATAAATGATTTAGCAGGGACTCGAGGTCTCTGCTTATTGTGTGGGGAACACACATTCTAGAAAGGAAAACAAAAATTGAAGAACATCACGGGAAGGTAGAGACAGTCATAGGAGGGAGTAAAAAGTGAGGTCTGCAGATGCTGGAGATCACAGCTGAAAATGTGTTGCTGGTTAAAGTACAGCAGGTTAGGCAGCATCCAAGGAATAGGAAATTCGACGTTTCGGGCCAGAGCCTGTTCCTTGGATGCTGCCTAACCTGCTGTGCTTTAACCAGCAACACATTTTCAGTCATAGAAGGGACTAAAGATTGTGACAGCGAGAGAATTCATTGCAGAATGATGGTGACAGGATTAAATAGGCAATAATGATGGAAAGTTTAAAGTGTGAATAATAGCGAGAGGGTTAAGTAAAGCATGCCGGGATGGGATTGAATGCAAACTCACAGCGAAATATTTAAATGGAGGTTTATTGGAACATGATGGTTTGTAATTGAGTGAGGAAAGTGTTAATTATGGCAAACGGAGAGGACTAAACATAGAGTAACTTGAAGAGAGTTCAAGACAAGGGAATAGAGACGATGGAATGGAGACACAGTGACACAGTGGCGAACCCTTCTGCTAATTGAACCAAACACAGAGGAAAAGGTCACCTCGTCTCATAAGCTGTTAATTTATGAGTGATAGAGAATGTCCAAAATTCCACTAATTAAATAAACATATCAATTTTATTATTTACCTCTAAAAGTGAATTCTATGCAGTTATGTACAAGTCTAATCCTCCTTTTCCCTTAAAAGTCTGTGAATAGCTTTCAACTGTGTGACAGTGTGTTGATCCAATAGATGCCCCTCTTTAAATTGCATCAACCTAATCTTCGAAGTCAGACAGCAGCCGTCAGTGTTTGTCTTCTTTCAGCAGAAGAATTCCATGGATCATCTTCGGTCTTTTGAGACAAAGCTGCTTCATATGCAAAGGTACCTTTTAAAGAGTGTATTTAGCAACCAGATAATCTGATGATGGCGGATGGTCGATCTCTCTGGCTAACTGTCCAAAATGCCGGCTTGTTTATACCCCAGGCATCGATCTTGTCATTGGTTCAATGTTGTCAAAACAGTAAACTTGAAAATTGACTTGGGGTTTGTAATCCTGAGGTATCATGAACACTGACTGGCCAAATTTGAACTGTTGCGAGCATCGCAGCCAAATGTGACATATTTTCAATTTTCCAGTATACTCTGATAATGCGAATCATTCACTTAACACATGTCTGACAAATCTCGCTACCTCAAAAGCTTTCTCTTTCTCTTCAAGGTATAATGCATGCTTTTAAATCGCATAACAAGGGTAATATGCGAAAATTGAAAGCAGGGCAACTGGGAGAGAGCTGAAGACAGAAAAGGGAAAGGATTTAATACAAAGTTATAGAGGAGAAGGACATAGAGAGTCAGAGAAAGTGTGTTAATTGCAGGGGCACAGGGAGAGAACAAATACAGTGGAAGTTGTAGGAATTGTAGTGAGGTAGATCTCATTGAATATGAGTTCCTTGATTAGGACTGTTAACCTCGCCCAAGGAGGAGTCCTGGCTGAGATATGTACAGAGGAATGTCAGAGTTTCAGCACACTCCAGGAACCAGCTTGGTCAAGGTGGCGTACTTTGCACGTGTAACTGCAAGGTGAGTTCGCTTACATGGAAGTGGAGAGAGTTTAACAAAGTAAAAGGGAGAGGAGAAAATAGAGAATAATAGGGAGGGTTTTGAATATCGTGGAGCAGGGTGACAACTAAGTGCAGCGTAAAGGGAAGGGAGTTAATACAGTCTAGCAGAAAAATAATATGAAAAGAAAAATGAGGCGAGGTTTGAATACAGGAGAGCAGGGCGAGCAATCTGTAAAGGGGAATAGGATAATTGAGGGTATTAAATAGGAAGTAATAATGAGAGGACTAATTAGAGAACAATGGGGAGAAAGCTGAATACAGAAATGGTTAAATGTTGTGATGGGTAGGGTTTAAATGGAGCAGGTTTAGTGGAGTGTAGTCGTGTAAAATAATATGGGCATTATTAAATAGATATTAACAGGAAGAGGATGGAAAACAGGATGAGAGAGTGGTGGTTTAATACAGGGAACACAGAGGATCAAAAGCGGAAAATGACAGGATTATTAAAGAGGAATAGGATAGGACTCAGGGTGGCTCAGTGTTTTCCAGTGCTGCCTCAAAGTGCCCAGAAGCCGGATCCGAACCCAGACTCGGACGACCGCATATGTGGAATTTGCACATTCTCTCCGCGTCTGAGTGGGTTCCCTCCAGATGTTCCAGTTTCCGCCCATAATCCAAAGATGTGCAGCTTGGATGAATAGGTCATGCTAATTTGCCCATTGTTCACAGGGATGTGTTGGTTAGGTACATTAATCAGTGTAAATTTACTGTAAAAGGGCGGTGAAATGGAATTGGGTGTGATGCCTTTCAGAGGGATGGTGGGAATTTCTTGGGCTGAAGGGCCTGTTCTCACAGTGTAGGCATTCTATTATTTACTAATTACAATTTAATAGGAAGAGGGTTAAAGATTGGGCAATGATTAGAGAGGAATGATTTATGACAATGGTTTAAATACAGGCTAACTGGGAGAGGCTTAAATACAGAGAGAAAGAAGTTGAAAGACACAGCAATGTGGAGAGAATTAACGAATGTGGTTACATACAAGTTATCAAAGTACCATTAGCAGGGAAAGGTTTGCATACAGGGAAACATAAACACTTAAATTCAGGGAAATGGAGTGGAACAAATAGAAGACGTTAGAAATGATTAAATACAGGGTAGTGGAGACCGTTTCCAGCTTTACTCAATTTCGGTGGGAGGGGATATTGGGTAGTCTGCTGCCAGTATTTATTATTGCCCATCCATAATTGCCTAGAGGCATCTCTACATGGTTGGAGATCTTGAGTCAGGTGCATTCCTGACCAGGTAAGGATGGTCGTTTCCATCTCGAAAAGGCTTTACCGAACAGACAAATGACTTGGGTTCATCATTGGACTCTTCAATCCCGGACATTCATTGAATTCAAATTCCATCATCTACGACAGTGGGAGCTGAAACCATGCCCCAAGAAGCTTTCTTGGTTGGTTGGATGAACAGTACAGTGAGAATTCCACTCGGCCATCACCTCCAACTGCTCAATGACCTCCTGCTATGTGGAAAGCTAGAGAAGGAACTGAATAAAAACTGGAAGAACTACGGATACTCTCAAGCCGAAACAAAAGCAGAAATTCCTGGAAAACCTCAGCATTCCTAACAGCATTTGCAGAGAGAAATTAGAGTTGAATAGCCACCGTTCTCCTTTTCCAGCGTTGTTGGGTATACCTATGCCAAAAGCACACTCATTCCATATTGAAAACTAATCAATGCTTTGTCCTTTGAATTAAAAATTATAATAATCTGGCAGTGAAATTTTTAAGTCTCTGCTTTCTCTTCTCCAGCTGAGCGATATTTTAAATGAAGGCTCCGTGCAATATTCCAAATATTGCAGCTATTCACTGACCATTCGTTGGATATTTCGATGTAAACTTTATACCATTAAACAGTAAAACGGACAGGCAAATGGCAGATAATGAAGGAAGTGTGAAGCTTTATTCTTTTTGATAAATATAAGTTAACTGGCCCAATTCTGGAGGGGAGATAATAACATAAATACTTGGAGGTGAACATTTCTTTTGGGAAATTGATTGGTGAGAAGGTTTGTCTAAAATAATCTTTACAAATCAAATTAGAATGTAAAGGGAACGGAAATGCTATCAAAGCTTCATATTTCACAGTTTTAGCCACAATTGGGAGAAATAGATAGGATTTGAACTCTTGCAAAGCAAATGACTTCTATTGCGTTAAAATTTAGGTCTGCACACTCCTGAACACCACACTTTAGGAAGGATATCAATGCCTTGGATAGGCTGTTGGGGGAGATAAATAGGAACATAGCAACAGGGATTCAGTCCCCGTGAAATTGTTCTGACATTAATGGCTGTTCTGTAGTCTAACTCCATACACTTGCATTTGAACCTTATCCCTTAATATCTATGTTTAAGAAAATAAAATCTGTCACAGATTGAGAATAAACAATGAATCCAGCACCTACTGTCATTCGTGGAAGAAAGTACAAAATATCACCCACCTTTTTGTGTGGAAGTGCTTCCAAACATCTCTCCGGAACACAATGGCCCTACTTCTCAGATTATGTCCGTTGTATTCGAAATACCAAACAGTGGAAATAGTTAACCTGTAAACACACTCTCTGCTCAGCTGTTAAGAAACAAGGACAAAATTGTCCAGTATCACTCTATCACTGAACTCCAAAACTACAGGTACAATTCTTGTAAATCGACATCATATTCAATCAAAGGCCAAAATGTCCTTTTTAAGGTGTTGCGCCTGAATCTTATCACAGTTCTCCAAGTGAAAACAGACCCTTTGTATAACTGCAGCGTAACATTTGGCTCGGACTGCATCTTTTTCTTTGCTCATCCCTGACAGCCGTCAAGAGTCAACCACATTGCTATCGTTCCAGAGTTACACATAGGCTAGACTACATAAGGATGGCAATTTTCTTCCCAAAAGAACATGACTGAAACTTTTTTGTTGGTTTTATTTTCCTCGAAAATGCTACGGCAAAATGATTAATCTATGTGTTGGACATTTGTCTGGAATCATTGACAATATCCATTTTACGTTTCATTTCTGCATTGTTAGGACATGAGATAAACGCTTCTGCAAATGTAAAGCCGACACACAGAGGAGCTCACCTCGCACCATAATGTGTTCAAGTTCGAGAGGCAAACAACTATCACAGATTTCACTATTCCAAGTAAAAATTTATAATTGTATTACTTAAGTCCGAGAGAGAACATTATAAAGCCTATTTAGAACTCCATTCTCTTAAACCTACATTTTATCTCCCACTCCACTGTCATGGTCTGATATATTTATTGGAAATTTACGGCAAATCACTTTTAAATGCAGTTGACTTCTTTGGATGTCGATGTCGAACTTTATTTGTCAAATTCTCTAGATCCGCTTTGGTGTTCTGCTGCACAAATTTCTTATGAACAGGTACCTTGCAGAGAGTTATTCAGCTCGCAGTCTTTTGGTGATCTTTTCTGTTCTGTTCTCGCCCAAATAGTCAAAAAAAACCCGGTTTTATACCCCAAAACATCAGATCATTTCATTGGTTTGATGTCATCAAAACACTAAATTCAATTTGGATTTAAGTTTGGTATCTTGGGGCATAATATAAAATGATTGGCCAAATTCACATTTGTTGCATCCATGGCAACTGAACCAAACTATTGGTTTCACAGTGAAATTTTACATTTTAAACTATTAGCGCAATCAGTGCCACTCTAAGTCCATACCAGATTCCACTCTCTTAAAATTACTGCCTCCATGAAAGGAACAGTACGCACCTACACCTTCATTACAGAATGGGCTGATCTACTTGCTTGGTGGACCTTATTTTACACTAAGAGTGAAACTTGGTATATTATCTTTTAAAGCAATATATATATATAAACATACAACCTTAAAAATTCAGTCCTTTCCTCTACTATCCCCAGCAACTTGCCAGTCTGAAATGTCTAAGCCCACACCCTCATTTAAAATTCCCAATTACAACACCTCAAACAGGACTCGTGGCTTTTCTTTATACGCCAAGCTTCTTTGTCCTGATATTACCTAGAGATTGTGAGATCTGTCTGACTTAAATGGCTTATTTATCTTTGATGTGGAGGTGCTGATGTTGAACTTGGATGGCTAAGTCCGAAGTCACACAATGCCAGGTTGTCGTCCAATCGGTTAACTTGAAATCAGAAGCTTTTGTTTGATTTCTGACCTTCTTCTCGCCAGTTATCCAGGTAATTTCCGATTGCAGTGGCGCAGGAGCAGTTTATAACACTATAATTAACATAAGTTAAATTTATTTTATATCGCAGAAAGAATATAATGCAAAATTGTATTGGATACTTAAAACATTGTCGCAATGTCTCATCAACAACCCATTCCATGTTCAATCAAGATGAAGGCTTGTACATCTTCCTGGTTTGATTGAATTTGACAGTGATTCCTCGTTTTATATCTCAGTTCCACTGTCTCATTAACACCAGTTCAATGTAATCAATCAAGATATTTTTGGATAATGAATCAGGATCTTCCATAGTGACTTCTGATACCGACACTCCTGTTCCAGGTCCGCAATGCTGCTGTTGCAGATACTATTGATGCCATCTTCCTCCAAGTTCCCCACCACAGGAGCAGAAGGTGGAGATGAAGATTAGGCAAGGCGATAGAAGGATGTGCCCGGCCTGGTGATTCGAATCAAATGGACTCAGGAGCCTGCCAATTCAGCCATCTTAAAAAAAAAATTCTGGAAGAATTTTACGAGCGAGGTTCACCAGGACCAGAGTGATTCACACGTGAAGTGAGACTAGAGAGGCTGGGATTGAATTCGGACAAATTCAACAAAGCCAAGCTGGTGTTCTTCTCTGACCACTGGTCTCCAATGGATCGTGGAAACTGAATGTAAACCTGCTGATCCCAGATAATATGGAGAAGCTCAAAATGTTTCCACAGGCTGGAGAAACATGAAACCCCACTTTGAGTCACCCTGAGACTTATGGGAAACTGTCAAGCAGAACATCTGGAGGACCTTTCTGTCGAAAGTCTTCTGAAGGTGAGAGAGAAATGGGGAGAATGTAAGAACTCCAGAAAAGTTTGCAGAATAATCATCTCGTGGAGACGATAGAGTTTGATCTTATGGAGGGTGTCCTGGACGTGAACAGCCAGGAAGCATCACGTTTATCTCAGACGCCTCCAAGATGCTTTCCAAGTCCAGGGTTCACACTGTGGAGCAGAAGGAGGCGTGCTCACGTTTGGTATGTGAATTGTTGCACAGAGAGAGCTATGTGCTCAGAGCCTGAAGGGAGAAGATGGATCTGTAGCGTTATCTCAGCCTGACATCATGAGAATCAGCAAATCCTTTTAAGTCAGACTGCATGACACGAAATCCACAGAGAGTGCAACCTCCCGGTTATTGCTCACTGTCACGTAGGTCTTCGACGACAGCACATGGGAGAGGCTGCTACAACCGTTATTTCTGGATATGCTGACCAAGACTCTCGTGTCCTTAGAAACGACTAAGCCTCCAGGAAGTGACAGCTTACTAACTGAGTTGTTTTAGACTGTGTCAGATTTGCTTGACCAGGGCCTGCTGGAAGTGGACAACAGTCGGCTTCTAATAGGTAGTCAGTGTGAACCCATGGGGACAGGTATCATCCCCCTCACCTACATTCAGAAGGGGGAGAGGACGACTGACGACCCACTTCATTGCTCAAATTAAATTAACATTTCTTGAATAAGGTCATCACCAACCAGCTCAGTTCTGCTTTGGGATCACTGATTCACCCCGAACAGATCTGATCTGAACAGACAGCCTCACAATTCTTAGGGATAGAATCGCCTCCATGCGAGACAGGGGAGTCAGAAGCCTGCCTCATCAGCCTGCACCTGAAGGTCCTTGACAGGATCTCTCACACATCTATGAGGGATATTCTCTCAAAAGTATTCTTTGTGGAGGGATTCCACGAATGAATCAGACTGCTGTCCACCAGCATTATTAGTGAAGCTTCAATCAATAGGTGGGAAACAGAAAGCTTCTTCATCAATCGATAGTCAGGCAGAGCTGCTCCCATCGTCTTTCCTGTAACATTGTTGACCTGGAGGCAGCTGAACCATTGCTGCAAACCATTCAGGAATTGCTTCCCTTTTAGCCGATGTTAATATACTGAGAACCTCTTCACTAACGTTCCTCAATCCACTACTTCTCATTTATACATTACTTCATTATTTAGATTCAGCATTCGAATTTTAGAGTCCAATTCTTCATTTTCCACATGAATAAACAATTCAAGCACTTTATGATCACTCTTCCACAATGTAATAACACTGCAAATTCATACTCTGCATTGTGTCTGTATGTTTTGGAGTAAGTAACTTAACTTGCTGCATGCTTATATCTGTTCTCTCATATCAATTCAAACCTGTGAGATTAATAAGTTAGTCCTTACAATGTGCTATTTCTGTCCACATAAAGCAAGCATCATCACAAATAACAAAAAAGTTGAGACTTTGACAGGAAGTGTATGACTTATTGGATACAAGCTTGGATTATCCCAAAAATGAAAAAGTAAGACTTCAGAAAGAACTCTGTCCCTGAATCTGTGAGGCGTGTGAGGGGAGGGTTTGACCCTGTAGAAAAGGATTGTGAAGGAGAACGTCTTCATGGATCCAGAACGTCATTTTGCGGCCTTTCTCTTTCACTTACAGTGTCCATTTCCCTGCTAACTGAGCATTTTTTTTTCCATGTTCCCAAAACTCTGACAAGATTGAACAAATATTTCACAATGGCGGGAGTATGTTTTCCCAGAAGAGTATCAATCGCCATCCAATTACATCAAAACCCATGTTTCTAATGTATTCGGATCATACCAGGCCGAGAAACCTCGCCAAACATCGAGACATCGAAAACCCTTCTTCCTGGAACCAATGCTTGCAGCCACATGTTCATTGGCCTAATGTGTATTCAGAGTAATGGGGGATCAGCTTTTAAATTTCTTGCCCGATTTTCTGCATTTTACCGATGAGGATTCACAGCTGTTTCTCTCTGTTATTGTCCTGGGATTAGTCAGCTGGATCTCATAGGGTATGAGGTTCCAAATTAGGGCTGCGAACCTAATCCAATCAGGTAGCCCTGTCTGAAATTTAAAAGAAAGATGAATTTCAGGGATATTGAGAGGCCAAATAGCTGACACAGAGAGAGACTCCTATGAAAGGCGATGCATTTGTAAATAACGAATGATTAATTACATGATGCCATCCTCTGAAGAGTGATTTCGATCCCAGATATGGTCGGTGTTAATATGCACTCGGACCATGGGTTCTTCACTTTCCAGACTTTCCCGCTCCAGATCATGTCCCACCCCGAAAACCCCACACCACAATATTATCTGATGTTGTTCTGTCACGTTCTCGACCCGAGACACTGTTGAGACAATACACCGCCCTGCATTCTGCTTAGTCAGGACTAATGGTTCTGATAGATTCCCTCAGTCAGCAAGGGTTCACTAATGAGGGACTTAAGTGATGCAAACACATGTTTGAATTCCTCAAATTTAGGAGTTTCTGAGATGAGTTTAGTTTTCAAGAGAATAATGGAAACTGCTGGCAGAGAATGCACCGAAAGGCTGCCTGTTGTCTTTTAATTTAAGACTAGGATAAGCATCTAATAGTTTATGGATGGCTTGAAGTCTTTCCAAGACTGAAATGAATGAAGAATGCCTCGTAGTTCTCTACATTATGTTGCTCAGACTAATTTGTGCTTATTCACTCAATGAACCTGTCCTTCTCTTTCTCAGCATTTCTGTGTCCTCCTTGTCTTTAACTGTTCCTGCTAACATTGTACTATCAACAGACGTCACACATGCTCCTACCATCACAGTCAATGGTGGAGATTATAAATGGCTGTTTGTGAAGTAATCATCCTTGTGGGACTCACCAGTACCAGCCTGACAACATGAAGATGGCACATTTATTCCTTCTCACTGTTTTCTGTCCTTTATCATTATTCACAATAAATCCCATTTCCCCAAAACTACAGACGTCTTTGACAACAGTGACACACTCGAGCACTTCAGAATTTGACATTTCGGCACCTTTATGTGCGCAAATCCCTCCCTGGCCTCTCTCCACCATCTCACTTGGAACAGTTCCATCTCATCATCAGTCAGATGTTTCAGATTTCTTCCCTGTACATGACCAGTACATTGCAGGGAATATTAAATAACTCAACCTCATGTGCAGCTGTTCAGATTGTGTGTGCCTCAGAGTCAGTTCTGAAACATGCCCAGGGCACTCTTATTCTGGTGGGATAATCTGTGTTGATTGGAACTTATGTAAACGCAAAGTGTACTTTTCACTGAGTTGTTTTATGTTATTGAATTATTGTCTTAATTGGAGAAGTTATATTCGATTCAGAAACTGTACCCCTGCAAAGTGAGGAATTCTGTTAGGATGTTGGATTTGCTAAAAAAAAAATGCAATGTGTCGTTTCCATTCACCAAATATCATCATTTCACAGAATAGACGCTAATAAGTAGGGAAACTACAGCTCAGTGTTGACGAGCACGTTTCTTTGAGAGACACTCAACAAATAGAATACATTTTCTAAATGGTCAAATGCAAGGAAATAATGACACTGAAATAAAATGAGATTGCAAAGTGTGATAGATGGTGTTAGAATATCAATCCTGGTATAAAGGGTGGCATGGTGATTCAGTGATTATCCCTGCTGCCCGCAGATAGATTTGGGTACGATACCCTTTTCAGGGTTGTTTTGGTTTCGATGGGCCCATTGACCCTCTTCCACATCGTATGCATTCTATGATTTCATTCCACATGCATTTTCCAAAGTTTGCTATTGACCGATTGAGGTTTTAATCATCCAATAATTCTCAGTTCTAAAAATACTCTATGACAAGTGGGAGTTAACTCACCGCTGTGACTTGCTTGTTCAAATTCTTAAATAAATGAATCGAACAACATTGTAATGTAAGAATCCTCCAGGCGATGCCAGCAGGTATAAATGAAAGGGTTTGTAATTGCATCACCTCGGTATTGAGTGCAGAGAGATTGCCTCCGCAAAGAGATTCAGGCAGAAAATGACGTTTTCATTTAATCATGTGCGGACAATATTTTACACGATTCTTCCATTTGTAACAATTCCTGGTAAGAGCCTTCAGAAGGGAATTCGTGTGAATCTGGGTGAGGATTCTCTGCGGGTTCACTCTGCCACTAACAATGGTATACGAGCATGTTTTGCCCGTATGTCACACAGTGGCAGACGATCAAGCATTTAGTCTCAGGTTACAGACAACCTGTGGAATCCCCATCACCGCAGATTCCACAGGAACTGCCTGGAGGATTATTCACGTCTTCTGGCAAATTCCAGGAATCTATATTTCAATCGGGACGACGGGGAATTTCGGTGGAATTAACAAAAGGAGTTACTTAGTTAAAACATAAGCGGTGGTATTTTTATGTAGAGACTGTAATAATATTTAATTTGCGTTTGGTTCTGCTTTTTGAGAATAAGCAGTGGGCTTTACTGTGCATTTGAAGTAAATCGTCAATATGAGTGCATTTCTGTTATCACAGCAAATTGTTTTAAACGTTGCGTTTGAAATTTGTCTACAGGCTGAATGAAATTGGTCTACCAGTGTACCCTTGTATAATTTTGATATTTGCAATCCAGCATGGTATTAATGGAGTCTGAATGAATTATTGGCTAGTCCCGGTATTTATGATTAAGGAAGAAACCCAGAAATGAGAAATCTTTCCTTTCACTTCAATCATTTTTTCTAATTTCTTTTCAATCCTGTAAGAACCTGGATATGAGTGGATGCATAGATTTGTGCACATGTGATTGAGATGAGAGTTTTATTAAAATACAGTGTCTTGGAATGAAAGTGTTGCATTGGTCCCAGACAGAACTGTTGTGATGAGACATAAGCTCTGAAGATATTGTTTAAGTCCACATTGACACTCATATATGTGGTAGCTCCAGGAAGAAATCAAATGCAGTTCCAGCTTAGAAGTGGTAGTCACAAGTCATTGTTTTGTTTTGAACTGCATTGGGAGTCTGTATTGTTGAATATATGAAAGTCGTGTCCTTTTGTTTCATTGATGCATTGTTTTGAGGTTAATAAGAATTATACATTTACTTCATTTTCGTTCTGTTTGAATCTGCGTTATAAGTATGTAATTTGAATTTTTCTAATTTATCGTCATTTCTTTTTGCAATAAACGTCTGTTTTGGTGTGAAAACAATGTTTTCAGCATTGTATGTTTGTGATTCAGCAAGAGATCACTTTGCTAGTTAATGCACTAATTAAGGTTATCACTCGTCAATCTGGATTTTTGTCTCTGATCTGGCTTTTTCTGTAATTAATCAGCTGGCATCAGAACAGAATTGAGGCGATTAAACGCTTCGACTGACTCCTGAGAAACTGATAAACTGAGCCACACTTCAAACAGATTGGGCCCAACTATATTCATGCAGATTAATTACATATCGCAGACCCTGATATCAGTCATTCACACTGAGTTGTAATTCCATATTATCCATTCCAAAATTACTACTCTTTTACTCTACAGCATAGCCAATACAATACAAAATCCCTCACTCCTGCCAGACCTGTAACACTGAAACGATACGAAACACAGGGTGGCTCACGCACAAGCAGTTTTGTGCACATTACTGGTCATCACCGATCAGTGAGGACAGAATTGATCTGCAGAGAGTGCTACAGAGATTTACTAGAATGGTGTTACTGTGGTGAAAATACTGCAGTATTGAGGAAAGATGCATAGGGTCATGTCATTTTCCCTAAACAGGGGCGCATGAGATTTGACGTGACTGGGATTACAAATTAATCAGTGTGTTGATTGAATACATGACTCCGTCAATGGAAAACAATTAACCAGGAGACACAGAGTGAGAAACATTGGTGGGAGGATTATCAAGGACATGATTATTATTTCATTGGGATGATGATAGTGTGACTGGAATTCACTGCCAAGTTTTGATGGTGACTTGAGGTGATGAACCTTAGCTCATATAAAGGAAATTTAGGTCTGCACATGAAGTGCAGAAAACGTCGACTAGGTGCTAGAAAGTGGGATCAGAGCAGGTTGATCCCACAAATTTTGTGCATTCCTCTGATTTTGCAGAAAGACTGAGGAGAGTTGAAGTGTATTCACTTGGCGGGTTAAATAGCCTGTTTCTGTGTTGTCCATTTCCAACACTGGATAACTGGAGAACGTAAAATTGAATCCAAGAGTGCTACCTTCCAGTTTTTCACTAAAAAAGTTTTTGTAGCTTCAATATCTGTACAAGGGATAAAGCAATTTTACATGGGGAGGAATAATGTCAACCAAGGTTAGAGCATAATAATTTGTCAATTCATTAGGGTAACATTGCTTACTTTGTTTAGTTATATCATTACAATGTAAAGATTTTAGAAAATAAGTTTTTTGAAATCGTGTATTGCCTATGAACTGTGGAGCATTCGGATTATCAAGTTAAATGTTAATTTTCCACTACATGATTATAAAACAATGGAGAGTCAGAGAGACCTGATTCTTTAATCATGTCATATTTTACTATGCAATGGATTGGTGCTGCCACATTCCATAGTTGCAGTAGTGAATTCATGGTTTTCTTCTGTATTGCGTTCATATGCCAAAACTTTTTGAATCAGATAATGCAAAGAATGCAAAAAAAGTCACATCTCCCTATTTGCACTTCGCATTATTTGCTGACTGAATATCAGCCATATTAGAGTACTTGCTAAACTTGACAAGGAATTGTTCACTTTCCAAAACACACTAAGAGGGATTCAGTGAGTTCTCATATCCTCGGTTTATCGTCACAGAGAGGACTCAGATCGTGATTTGCACCTTTAATAAGGAAATGAACATTTCTCATCTCTGTAAGCATTGTCCGTCAACCAATTGCAACTTCTCAAGTGCAACAAATTATGTGCTTTGTAATATAGTTAACTGACCATTCTAGGTAATCTGACATGGAGGACGGGAAAATATTGTGGCTGTGAGAGTTGTTCCTTTTTTGAGGTATTTTTGAGGTGTCAGTGCGGACTTCCACTAAATCCTGGAAGAATAATTCTTGTTTTGTGAACTGTTGTATTGTTTTGAAAATCATATCAGATCACCTGGATAGTTTGAAGAAACACTTAGAGACATTGAGGAATTCTCAGGAGCCGCGGGTGTGATGGATGGCAGCTAAAGGATGAAAGAACAAAAACAGACGCAACCAGGCAGGCGAGGTAGATAGGTAGAGCAGAAGTCTCCTGAAGCTATCTCCATTTGAAACAGGCATGCTGTTTTGGAAAATGTAGCTGGTGATGGAACTTTAGAGGAATGGAGCACGAATAGCCACGTTTCTGGTACCAAGAATGGCTCTAATGTCACGCGGGTTACGTCACTTTTCAACGATCAGTTGTGATCGGGGGTTCACTCGTTACAGGCATGGGCAGACTTTTCTGAAGCTAAGAGCATCTGTTGCCTTGCTAGTACCAGGATCAAGAATATCTCAGACAAGGTGTAGAATATTGTCCAAGGGGAGTGGGATTAGCAGGACGACATTGTGTATGTTGAAAAAAACGACATAGGAAGGAAAAAGATTAAATTTTTAAGGGTGAATACGAGAGATTTGACAGGAATTTAAAATGATCCCCTTGCGTGTAGTAAATTCTAAATCACTCTCAACGCCACTAGCTAGTGAATGTTGGAATAGAGGATACAGCAGATGAATGCGTGGCTGAGCAGCTGGTGCAGGGCTGAAGGGTTCACTTTTATGGATCACTGCAATATTTCTTTGTGTAGAAGTGGCCTGTGTAACGAGAACAAATTTGCACTAGAATTGGAAGAAAGCTAATTTACTGCCAGGGAGAATAGCTCGAGATTCTCAGGAATATTGAAGCTAGTAAGGTTGGAGTGGGGCGTACGGGTACAGTAGGGTGCAGACGGTGGGATGGTGTAGCTAGAGAGATAGTGAGGAAAGAAATCAGTCTGAGAATGATACAGTTGGGAAAAAAAAATAAGTACAATGGTCAGGACAGGCAGGTTCAAAGCAGAGAATGAGGCAGGACTGACGAATTAAATTTCATTTATTTCTATACAAGATGCCTCACAAGGAAAACAGGTGATTTGGGATCATGGTTAGGAGCATGGGACTGGAATATCACAGCAATTGCACAGAAGTGGTTCAGGGATGGACAGGACTGGCAGCGTAATGTTGCAGGATAGTAATACTGGATGAAGGAAGGAAACCGGCCAAGTTAAGAGGGGGAGTTGTTTTGTTGAAAATGGATAACATTACGGCTGTAATTCGGGGTGGGTATTTCTGGAAAAACATGCAGGGAAGGTATTTGGGTGGAACTGAGAATGAAGAAAGGACTGATTACCGTATTGGGATGGTACTAGAGGTGCCCTACTCATCAGTGGGAAATTGGGAAACAATTTTGTAAGGGGATCTCAGTTGCTTGGAAAAATGATAGTGTGGCAATGATAGGGGGTGTTCATTTTTCAAATATAGACTGGGACTGCCTCATTATTAAGGGTTGGGATGGAGTTGAATTTATTTAGTGTGCGTATCAAACATTTCTATTTCAGTATGTGAATTTACCATGAGAGAACCTGAAAAACCTGACCTACTTTTGGGAAATGAGGCAAGGCGGTTGGTTGAGGGCTAGTTAGGGGGACATTTTGGGGCAGAGACTTGAATTATATTAGGTTAAAATAGAAATGGAAAAAGACAGACCATATTTAAAATTCAAAGTTCTAAATTGGAGGGTGGCCACTAGGCAAGATTTTTTCAAAGGTTGAATAGGGGCGGATGTTCTCTGGTAAAGGTGCAGCTGGAAAATGGGAAGCCTTCAGAAATGGGATAATGAGAGTCAAGAACGTTTATGCTCCAGTTCAAGTGAAAATCAAGACTGATTGGTACAGAACTTGGTTCAGAAAAAAAGGAAACAGGTATCAAGTACAGACGCAGAGATTGCGTGAATCCTGAGCATAATATAAAAACAATTGGACGATACTTCAGAGGGAAATCAGGAGTACAAACAGGCGTCGTGAGATAACTCTGGCAAATATGGTTGTGCTTTGCCAAATATGGTTATGCAGAATTCATAAGTAGATTGAGGACGAAAGGGTATCTCAGGAGAGAAGAAGACCCCTGAAAGGTCAGCATGGCAGCCGATGTGTGAAACTGCTTAAGGTGGGGGAGGGAGCGATAAGACACTATACGAATATTGTGCATCATTGTTTACCGAGGAGAAAGACCTTGAAAATGTGTAATGTTCGTAAATGCATGGTGACATCTTGAAAAATGACCACGTTACACAGCAGGATGTGTTGGAAGTCAAATAATGCATAAAGTTAGATATATCCCGAGGACATGATCTGTGGGAAGCTGGGGAAGTGATTGCTGGACCCTTGTTGAAATACTTGAAAAAAAACGATCATCACGGGAGAGGGGGCAGGAGACTGGAGGATGCTTCATATGCGCCACTAATTAAGAAAGGTGGTAACGAAAACCCAGCAAACATTACGCAAATGAGTCTGTCATTGTTGGTAGGTACGTTGTTGTAGGGAAATCCTGAGCAATAGGATTTATACGTACCTTGTATTAAGATAGGTGAGGACTCGTTAGTGATTGTCAATATGGCTTTGCACACGATAAATCATGTCTAAATAACTTGACTGAGATTTTTGAAGTAGTAATTAACAGGGGCGATGAGGGCAGAGTGATGGACGTGATCTATATGGACGTTAGTGAGGGTTTTGAAAATGTCCCCATGGTAGACTGGTTAGCAAAGTTCGACCAAATGGAATAGAGGCGAACTAGCTAATTGGCTACAGAACTGACTCAAAAGTCGAAGATAGAGTGTGATAGTGGCCGGTTGTTTATCAAACCGAAGGCCACTGACCAATGGTATACCACAAAAATTGGTGCTGCATTACTGTGATTTTTAAAATCAATTATATGAATGATTTCGAATTGAATATGGGAGGTATGGTTAGTAAGTTTCCAAATACCACCAAATTTTAAAGTGCAGGAGACAGCGAAGAAAGTTACCTCAGTGTAAAATGGGATCTTTATCAGACAGTCCAATGGGCCGATGGAGTTTAACTTAGATAAATGTGAGGTGCTGCATTTAGAACAGAAAATCAGGGCAGGACCTGAATACTGGATGGTAAGATCCCGGGAAGTTTATCAAAACAAATAGGTCTTGGAGTGAAGTTTCATATTTCCTTGAGAGTGCAGCCTTTGGTAGATTGAATAGCGAATAATGTGTTTGATATGTGCACCTTCACTGTTCAGAACATTGATTACAGGAGTTGTGAGGCCATGCTGTGGCCATATAGGACATTGGTCAATACATGTTTGGAAAAAAAAGTGTGCAAAACTGATCTCCCTGTTGTCAGAAAGATGTTGTGAAACATGCAAGTGTTCAAAAAAAAATTCACAAGATTGTTGCCATGTTTGGAGGGTTTGAGTAGAAGAGAGAGGTTGCATAGACTAGTTCTGTTAGCAATGGAATGTTGGAGGCTGAGTGGTGATGTTATAGAGGTTTGTAAAATCATGAGAGGCTTGGATAGGATATCCATGATCTTACCTCTGGGGTGGCAGTCCAGAGATATAGGGCATAACTTCAGGATGACAGGGGAAAGAATTAACAAGAACATAATGGAAAAATTTTCTCATAGAAAGGGTGGTGCATGTATGGAATGAACTGCCATAGGAAATGATGGAGGCGGGTACAACTGCAATATTTTTTAAAAAGCAACTGTATGGGTAAATGAAAGGGGGAGGGGTAGACTCAGAGGTATATGCGGGCAAATGGAAGATAGTATTACAGAATAACTGGTCAGCAAGGACGATTTGGACCAATGGGTCTGTTTCCTCTTTCTACATTTCTTTGCGTCTAACTACACTTAGTTTGCAAAGAGCATTCGAACAAATGTTTCATCATAGATAAATATCAACACTAGGAATTTCAATTCCCATTTCAAACTCAATCCTCGTCTTTTGTTTTCAATTTAGGGCCTTGGTGCGAGAACAAAACCAAGTTGATGTTTTGAATTCCATGAAAAGTATTCTGAGGAAGGTGTTCTCATGAAGAATGATTGCATTATCTCTGTTTCATTCTCCATGCATTGTACAGTACCTGTTGAGTTTAGCCAGATATTTCTGTTTCTTTTCATATTGCTGGTATCCTCAGTTCTTGTATTTATTTTATGAAAATGTTTCATATCCCAACCAAGTCCCCAGAAGTAATTCTTAGAATTGTGTAACTCATCTGTACCAAAGATATCTGATGGAACATCAAGCTTGTACTATCAAGGCCAGAAAAAAAATCTAGTCTCCTCCCAGGTGACAATTAAAGGCGGTGAGGTTTTCTGTCTCAACAAACCTCCCAAGCACTGAATTACCAAAGCGTATACCACTTTCTGAGTGAAAGCATTTTCCAAAAATCCCTTCCAAACCTTTTATTATCCACCTTAAAAACTATGCATTTTTTACATCTGTCAATTTCCTGCCCTAATTAGATATGTATATTTCCATTGTTGTCTGGGCAGATATGGAGAATGTTTGATCGTAACTTTCGATTTGGATCTAATATTCCGTCTCTTTCAGTTAATTTCCTGCTATTTTGATTCTTTCAATGGGAAAGTGCAGCCTGTCTCATGTGCAACGTGCTGCCTGTTGATTATGGTACCGACAGATCTACTGTTCATTCTCTTTGAGATCACGGCGATTGAAAGAGCTTTACTAGTGAGGGTGTCTCCTGGATCTCACCCCTGTGTGCAGTTTTGTCTTTTTCCTGTTCTATCTGGTTCACTTTCCATTTCTCTGATCGTTTGATTTGTTGCATGGGATTGAAGAAGAAATATTGGACAGAGATAACTTCTCTCTCTCTCTTTCTCTCTCTCTCTCTCTCTCTCTCTATATATATATATATATGTATATATATATCTATGTATCTATCTATCTATTTATCTATCTCTCTGTTATCTCGTTCGATTCGTCCCTCCCTGTGTATTTTTTGTCTGTATCTCTACCTGTTTTTCTGTCTGTCTACCTCTCTGTCAGCCTCTATGCAAATCCATCATTGTCTTTCTTTCCCTCTGCGTGTGTGACCCTTCCACGCTCTCTGCGTAGTTTTCTCTCATTGACCCTTCCTAATCCTTTCATTCACTGACCTTTCCAGACGCAGATTTTTTTTTTTGTAAAGTACAATGTGCACAGATAGAGCCGGCAATGCCTTTCCACATTAATGTAAGCTAGTCTGCTGAACATTGATCATCTTCTTTTCCTTTCCCTGTCGCTGTGTGGGAGGTGTGTTCATGTGTTTCCCTTTCAGTGTGTGTGAGTATCTGCGTGTCTGTGTGAGTCTGTGTGGGAGGGGGGAGGAGGAGACTTCATTGCCTTTGTGGTGAACTCGCTCGGTGCTTGTGCCCCTCAGTTTTGTCTTCCCTGATTGTGACACATTATGAGTGTTTACGCATCTGAGTGTGGGTTTCCCTTTGTGTGTGTTGTGAAGTATTTTTGTGACGACATATCCATGTGTTTATGTATTTCGGAATGTTATTCACTCTGTATGAGAGTCTAACAGTGCAAATGAGTGCTTTAATGTGGGTCTGTGGTACTGTGTCTGCATGACAGTTGTATTTGTGCCTGTATACATACTGTTTGTGGAGTTACAGTCCGATGACTAAGTGATGGTGGGGACGTGTGCTGTGTATGGGTGTTACTGTCAGCATATCATGAACATCCTGTGACTCCATGTATATGTGTTTCTTAGTTTCATTTCGTTATTGTGGGATTGCGTAATGTGGTTGTGCCTGACAGTGCTCTTTAAGCAGGTGCATGTGTTGTTCAGACTATGTTGGTTGTCTGACCATGTATCAAGATCTTTCTGTGCCCCAGCAGAATCTCTCTGTGCCTCTCTGTTGGTATGTGTCTGTTTGTTTCTGAGTGTCACTCTCTGTCTATATATCATTGAGATTGAGGCTCAGTAACTGTGTTTGAGTGTGTGTATATGTGTGTGCAAGAGGTTTATGTCAGTTCTTGCAGTCGGTGTGCACTGTCTCTTAATCTGAGTTGATTTATATATGTGTGTGGAGTTCTGGTTATGATTATTTGTCAGTGTGGAGGTGTGGTCCTACATCTCAGTATGACTGCATTTCTTTGAGCATGGAAATGTGTGCATTTGGTATATATATTTGGGTGTGTTCCTTTCTCTATCAGTATGTCTGTATTTATGTGTATGGGGGAGGTGTTTGTGTGGCGGTAAGTGTGTGTCCGCGTCTGTGTCTGTGTGGGTGTGTGCATGTCTCTGTCTGTGTGATTGTGTGTGTTTTGTGTGTGCACACATGTATGTGTGCGGGCACGTGTGCAGATATGTGTGTGTGCGTGTGTGTGTGTAGATTTGGTCCTCTCTCTCAGTATGACAGTATTTCTGCGTTTGCGGACGTGTGTGTTCTGTCCATGCATAGATGTTTTCCTTTATGTCTCAATAAGACTGTTTTTTTGGTGTGCATGTGAGCACACGTACATGTGTGCGTAAGTTTGACCCCTTCTGCGCTCTGATTGTGTTCCTGTGTGTTGTGAGGATGTGGAAATTGCTTATGTTGTCTTTGTGTAAGTGTATTCCCCCATTTCAATTTGACTATGTAATTATGCGTGCGTGCATGAGTGTAAGTTGCGTGTGTGCACGCAATGTGTTTTTGTTTGTCAGTATGTTCCAGTATCTCACTTTATTTCGATGTGAGTGTGTGTTTCTGCATGTTTGTGTATGTGTGTGTGAGAGTGTGTGGATTTGTTTCTGAGTTTATGTGTGTGTGTTTTTTTTTTGTCAGTATGTTCCTATATCTTACTTTGACTCCATTTCGGTGAGTGGATGTGTTTCTGCGTGTATGTGTATTTACGTTTTAGGGTGTGGATGTGTTTCTATATCCTTATGTGTGTGGTTCTGTCTATGTCTGATCACGAAACTCACTCTCCTGAAGAAAACGGACTGATGAACTCTATAGCAGGACACAGTACACAGATTGCTCTCAATTGCGTATTTCAGCAATCTGGGAAATATTAAACTATCAGTATCTGTACCTCTTGCATCCTGATAGCTGTACTGTTACTTCAGTTCAAGGTCCTAAGTCTAATGAAGGAACAAGACAGGAGAATATTGAAAGAAGTCCAGAATTCCAGTTCTTCCGTCCATGTTCGAACCACGAATGCATTATTTCCTTGCTGAAGCTTTTTGCATCCATATCTAAATATTGTTATATTTTGCATCATACCTCAATACAATGCAGGAGCAGGATTATACTGTTCAGCCTATCGAGTGAGTCTGACATTTGACCGTGATGGATTGATTTTTAAATTCCATTCTCCCGCCTTTTCCCATATCTTTGATTTTCTTTCCAATCTGGAACCAATATGTCTCTACTTTTAATACATTTATTCTGGACCAGGCAAGAGCCTCTCAAAGCATATCAAGATGGTCGCGAAGACCCTTACCTTTTGATTTATTTTGAGCAGGTGCAACTGTGGATATTCCACGAGTGAATGAACTTGTCATCATTCCTCGGTTTTAAATAAAGCAGAATTTATTTGCAGATTGCCGAATGAAACACAAACAAATGAAAGCCGGATACAGAATAATTTAATCTACCCGAAGACACTGGGTGGATTACATTTGTGCTTCAATGCACAGAGCTGGTCATCACTAAGACGTGAGGACAGAACTGCACTGAGGAGAGTATGTAACAGATATATAAGAATGTTGTTAGGTATTGATGTGAGGATTTTCGAGGGAATGATGTTGACCATTTAATTCAGAAGGTGATGTTGCAACTGGAATTCACTGCCCAATTTTGATGGTGGCTTGAGATGACCAACCATAACTCGTTTAAAGAGCATTCGGTCAGCACGTGACTTGAAGAAACCTTCAACGCTGTGTTCCTGTTGCTGGACAGTAGGATCAGAGCAGGTAGATAGTTTATTCAGTTGATTAGCAATAATTATCCCTTTCAGTATCGTAACTTTCATTCAATTTTGATGGTATCATGGAAAGACTGAGGAATGTAGGTTGTTTTTTCTCTCTCGCTCACTCTTTCTCTATCTCTCTCTCTCACTGGCCAAGTGGACTGTTCTTTTTCTAAAATTGTGTTTCTTTGTACTTTCTTTTTCCTATATTTCCAAAACAGTGCAACAACTTACAAAACAATAATTACATTTCCAAGATTTTCTGGATGTCAGCTCTTACACCGAAAATACTGTGAAAAAGGAGTATCTCTCACAGCCACAATGTTTTCATGTCCTCCAATTCGGATTACCAGGAAGATAACCGACTCCACTGAATTCAATTTAACACCTCGCAATGTTCCAACAGTTAAAGTGATTTAACTTGGTGGGTTAAATGCAATATTTCTGTATTGTCCGTTTCCACTGTTGGAACATTGCGGGGTGTTAAATTGAATTCAGTGGAGTCGGTTCTCTTCCTGATAATCCGAATTGGAGGACATGAAAACATTGTGGCTGTGAGAGCTGCACCTTTTTTTGCAGAATTTTAGGTGTCAGAGCTGACATCCAGAAAATCTTGGAAGTGTAATTCTTGTTTTATAAGCTGTTGCACTGTTTTGGAAATTTAGGAAAAAGAAAGTACAAAGCAACACAATTTTAGAAAAGGAGGAACAGAGACAAAGTAACAGCCCACTTGGCCAGTGTGAGAGAGAGAGAGAGAGAAAGAGTGAGCGAGAGACAAAAACCAACTTACACTCCTGTCTGACACATCAGTGAAGCTGCGCCACTACTGCGTTTACCGTTTTAGTTCATGCATTTCTAGGCATCTTAGTGCATCCACGAAAAAATAACAAACAGCGAAAATCATAGCTGACCTTAGAGGAACCTGCGTGGGAGAGTTCATAGCACAGGAGCAGGCAAGAATATGTTTTGTTCAGTGTAATATTGCTGATATTTTTTTCATAATTCTCCACAAGCAGTAAAGTGAGTTCTTTTTAATCAAAGGTTCTATTGACATCTGTCTCTTGATTAAATATACATATATATATATAGACGGACTAAGTTAACATGGAGCTGTGTCGTTTAAGCAGTAAGACTGTGGTATTTTCTGAGCCTGTCGATTATTAAGATTCGAAGACGGGATTTCGAAGAGTAATGTACTCTTCTTGTCGGATGGGGGAGATTAGGGAGAGTTTCCATGTTACTGATGTTTATGGCGACAGTAAATGTCTCTGGCTGCAAATCCTATCAGATTGCATGACTGGATCCAGCAGCAGTTCGAGCCAATGAGGAATTTCCAGGTGGGACAGGGTTTGCTGGCTGGCAGCTACAGGAAAAGAGAAAAACAACGGATATCGTCAAGTGGATGGATTACTTCCAGGAAAGGTAGGAGAGGGACACAAGTGGTGCAGGATACTCCTGTGGCTGGCTCCATCTGTAATAGGCATGATATTTTGCAAAATGCAGCGGGGGATGAACTCTTAGGAGAATGTAGCACAAGCAGTCACGTTTCTGTTCCCAAGACTGGCTCTAATGTAACGAGGGTTACATCAGGTTCCAAGCCATCAATTGTGATAGGGGGCTCTCTTGTCAGAAGCACAGGCAGATATTTCTGCGGCTCAAGAACTCCTGTTGCCTATCAGGTGCCAGAATCACTAAATCTTGGCGTGGACATAGAATATTTTCAAAGGGAAGTGGGACCAAAAGGAAGTTATTGTGCACATTGGAACTAACGACATAGAAAGGAAAATGGATGAATTCTGCAGGGAGAATATGACAGGTTAGGCAGGAATTGAAACAGAGGTCCTTGAGGTTAGTAATATGTGGACTACCCTTTATGCCATTAGCCAGTAAGTGCAGGAATCTGAGAATAGAGCAGATGAAAGCGTGGCTGAAGGGTTGGTGCAGGAGACAGACGCTCTCATTTTGGATTATTGGAACTTTTTCTGTGGTAGAAGTGGCCTGTAAGAGGCAATCAGATTGCGCCTCAAACGAAAGAGAAATAATTTACTGTCAAAGAAATTTGTGACAATCGCCTAGGAATATTTATACGAGTAAGAACGGAGTGGGGCTTGCCACAGAATTGGGGGAGTGTGGCCAGGGAGAGAGTGAGGAAAAAGATCGGTCTGAGACTGGTACATCTCGGAAAAGTAGCAAACCCAATCGTCAGGGCAGGCAGAAACAAAGCAGAGAATGAGTCAGGACTGACAAATTAAATTGCATTTATTTCTTTCCAAGATGCCTGACAAGGAAGACAAATGAACAGAGAGCGTGGTTAGGAACTCAGAGCTGGGATAGCGCACCAATTACACAGTTGTGGCTCAGGAATGGACATAACTGGCGCTTAAATTTTCAGGATAGAAATGATGTCAGACGGAAAGAAATGGGGACCCAGAGAATTGGGGGAGTTGCGTTTTGATAAATGATAACATTACGCCTGTATTTCGAGAGGGTATTCTTGGGAATACGTTTTTGGAAGCTATTTGGGAGGAACTGAGAATTACGAGAGTGCTAATTACATTATTGGCATGGTACTACAGACCCCTCAATAGTGAGTGGGAAATTGAACAACAAATTTGTAATGGGATCTCAGTTATTTGTAAGGTTAATAGTGTGATAATGGTAGGGGGTTTTAGTTTTATAAACATAGATTGGGAATGTCAAATTATTAAACGTTTTGAATGGAGATGAGTTTGTTCAGAGTGTATCCTAAAATTTTCTGATTCAGTATGTGGTAATATCTATTACAGAATGCGCAAACGTGACCTCCTCTTGGGAAATAAGGCAGGGCAAGTGACTGATTATAGTTAGCGAGAAGTTTGGGGCAGAGACTTGAATTTGATTAGTTTAAAATAAAAACGGAAAAGGATAGACCCAATCGAAATGTTAAAATTATAAATTGGAGAATGACCATTAGGCAAGACCTTTCAAAGTATTATTGGAGGTAGATGATCCTAGGTAAAGGGTCAGCTGTAAATGGGAAGCCTTCAGAAACGAGATAACCTGTGAGGGGGAAAGGAAAGCCTGATAGTTATATGGTTTGTTTAAGGAAAAGAAGGAAGCATTCGTCAGGTGTAGACAGCAGAGATCGAGTGAATACTCGGAAGAGTAAAAAGGCAGTAGGAGTAGGAAGAAAATCAGGATGGCAAAAAGGGGACATGAGATAGCTTTGACAAATAGCGGTAAGGAGAATCCAAGAATCCAAGGCCACTTCTACCACAGAAAAAGTTCCAATAATCAAATTCAAGAAATATATGAAGGACAAAAGTGTAATTAAACAGAGACTAGGACCTCTCAAAGATCAGAAAGGCAGCTTATTTCTGGCAATTAAGAAGATATGGATGATAATAAACGAATATTTTGTATCAGTGTTTACTGTGGAGAACGACGTGGAAGATATAGAATGTGGGGAAATAGATGGTGACATATCCAAGAATGTGCATATTCCAGTACAGGATGTGCTGGAAATTAAAGAACGCATACAGGTGGATACATTCCCAGGACCTGATCTGGTGAACCCAACAACTCTGTGGGAAGCTAGGGAAGTGATTTCTGACGCCTTCTTGAGATACTTGGATAACCAATTGTCACAGGTTACGTGTTGGAAAACTGGAGGTTAGCTGAAGTTGTGCTACTAATTAAGAAAGGTTGTAAGGAAAAGCCAGGGAACTATAAACCGTTGGGACTGACATTGATGGTGGGCAAGTTATTGGAAGGGAACCGAAAGGACAGGATGTATATGAATCCTGTGTTTGAATAGGCAAGCAGTGATTCGAGATTATCGACATGGCTTTATTCTGAGGAAATCACTGTTTCACGAACTTGATTGGGATTTTTGAAGAAACAGTAAACTGAATTTATGGGGGCAGAATGGTGCACGTGATCTCTGTGGACTTCAGTATGGCGTTTGATAAGGTTGCTCATGGGAGACTGGTTTGCAAGGTTAGACCAAATGTAGGAGAGAGAGAACTAGCTATTTCTACACAGAACTACCTCGAAAGTAGAAGGCAGATGGTGGTCGGTGGAGGGTTGTTTTTCAGACTGGAAGCCTCAGACCAGTGGTGTGCCACAAGGATCGGTGCTGGATACACAGCTTTTAGTTATTTTATACAAATGATTGAGATGTGAATATGGGAGGCACGGTCAATAAGTTTGCAAGTGTCACCAAAACTGCAAGTGTTGTAAGCAGTACAGAAGGTTACCGCAGATCAGATGAGCCAATGCACTGAGGAGAGGCAGATGGTGATGAACTTAGGTAAATGCGAGGTGCTGCATTTTCCAATGGCAAATGAGGGCAGTACCTGTTCAATTAATAGTAAGATCCTGGAGATTGTTACTAAACAAAAAGTCCTTGGAGTGCATTTCCATAGTTGCTTGAATGTGGAGTCTCAGGATTGTGAAGAAGGCGTTTGGTATATGATCCTTTATTGTTCAGATCATGGATTATAGGAGTTTTGAGATCATTTTGCGAATGTACAGGAGATTTGTTAGGCCACTTTTGGAGGAAGTGTGTGCAATTCTGGTCTCACTTTGAAAGGAATGTGATGTGAAATATGAAAGGTTTCACAAAAGATTTACGAGAACGTTGCAAGGGTTGGAGACTTGGAATTATAGTGAGAGACTATAATTCCCTGCCCAGTTAGATATGAAGATCGTCCATTGCTCTCTGGGCAGACGCGGAGAATGTTTGACAAGTAATTTCTGATTTGCCTGTTATCTTCTTTCTCTTTCAGTTAATTTCCTGCTGATTTTCGTTCTCTCACGGGGAAAGTGCGGACTCTCTAAATGCACAACGCGCTGTCTGTTGGCGATGGCAACTTCGGATCTACTGTTCATTCTCACTGAGATCATGCTGTGGCGATTAAGAGACATTTACTACCCAAAGTGTTCCCTCAATGTCATTCCTGTGTGCAGTGTTATTTTTGTCCTGATCCGTGCAGCTACAGATTGTTCCGTCTGGTTCACTGTCCTTTTCTCCTTTGATCGTTTTGTGGCCATTTGCTGCTTGAAAGTGAAGAGGAAATATTGGACAGAGAAAGCCTTGGCTGTGGTTTTAGCTGCAACTGGCATTCTACTCTGTTCAAAAAACATTCCCTTCTATTTTCGTTTTGAACCTAGGTGGATAATTAACGATGTTCAGTGGTATTGCTATATAAAGTCAAGTTATTTTACTGATCCCTGGTGGCTGGGGTTTAACTGGTTTGATATCATTTTAACACCTTTAATCCCGTTCATGTTAATTCTGTTGATTAACACTCTGACGGTCAGGTACATTTTAGTGGCCAGTCAAGTCCGCAAAAACCTGAGGGGTCAGAGGAAGGGGCAGAGTCACAACGACGCAGCAATGGAGACACGGATGAATTCAGTGATTTATCTGTTCACGATATCCATCAGTTTCATACTTCTGTGGGTCGTGTACGGTACAAACATCTTATACTTTAATGTTAAAGTAGCAGGTCGTTGGAGGAACTGGCGTCTAATGCACTTTACCTGGACGGGAGAAATGCTAAAGGATTTAAGCTGCAGCACGAACACACTGTTTTATGCAGCAACTCTACCCAAGTTCAGAGCGAAGTTCAGGAATGTGGTGCAACAACTGGTCACATAAATCCTTCACTTAATGATGGACAGAGGACGGAAACAGGCGGGAAGAGATATTAGAAATGACGGACTGGCTGTGAGTGATGGGTTCAGCTCGAACTTTGGGTCTTCACGGACTAACCTGTTGAAGACCAGCAGGAAGAATTTCTGCGTTTTCCCTGCAAGGGAGGAGGGGGAGCGGTAAAAACTGTTCCTCCTGCACGGAGAAGATTGTCAGACTCTCTCTCTTGAGCTCACGTTAAATATTATATTGCAACCTGAAAAAGGATCCGGGTGATGGTGATGCTCTCATCTGAATTGGCTGTTGGAGATGCACATTTGTATTTGAGAGAGTTTATTCAGGCCACCTCCTGTCAATGTCCGTCACAAAAAAAACATTGCTTTCTCTCTCTCTACTGCTTCTTTCTTTCTGTCTGTCTTTGTTCCTCTCTTCCTTTCTCATGCTATCCCCCATCTCTCAGCTTCTTGCTCAGGTTTCCTCTCTCTCTGTGTGTTTGCTGTGTGTGTACCTCCCTCTCTGTCTCATTTCATTCTCTCCCTCCATCTTTCTCTCTTTTTGTGTTTGTCTGTCTTTCTGTCTCCTTCTATGTCTCTCCTTTATCTCTCTTTCTCTGTTTTTGTCTCTCCCTGTGCGCTCTCTGTGTCTTTTTTTTCACATTGACGATGTCAGACACTTGTTGTCTCAGTTTAGCACATTATCACTTGCATTGACTCAAATGCCTACCTGATTCATTTATTCACTAATTATTTCAGAGACAGTGTTTTTACAGAGTACTAAGTGCATAGAAACAGACAGAAACCCTTTGACACAATACTGCAATAAGTCTGCTGAACATTGATCATCTCCATGTGGCTGGGCGCGAGGTGTGCTCATATGTTTTCCTCTCAATACGTGAGGTTCTCTATGTGTCTGAGTGTGGGTTGGCTTCATTGCCTTTGTGGTGATCTCGCTCGGAGTGTGAGTATCCCTCGGTTTTTGTCGTTGAATATGTCCCTGAGTGTGAGACATTATGAGAGTATTTATGCACCTGTGTGTGTATTTCCCTTTGTGTGTATTGGAACGTGCATCAGTTACTTCACAGTTATGTGTTTATGTATTCGGGAATGTTATTCATTCTGTATGGAAGTGTGTATCTGAGGTGAGCATTGTTATGTGGATGTCTGTTACTGTGTCTGCGTAATTGTGCATCTGTGCGTGTTTTGCACGTTGTGCATCTGTTGTGTTTGTGCCTGTGTGTATGCTGTTGGTGAGGTTACAGTCCTTGAACTGTGTGGGTGTGGGTGTTTGTGGGTCTGGGTGTTACTGTAAGAATGTCATGATGATTCTGTGAGTCCATCCATGTGTGTTTCTGAGTGTCAGTGTACTATTGTGGGGGTGTCGGATGTGTCTCGGCCTGGCTATGTTCTTGTTTAAGCAGATGAGAGTTTTTTGTCAGACTGTGGCTGTCTGTCCGTGTGTCGATACCTTTCTGTGCCCAAAACAGGGTCTCTCTGTTGCTCTCTTTGTGCGGATTTCTGTTTGTTTCCGAGTGTCGCTCCCTGTGTGTATCTCATGATGGTTATGGTTCAGGAACTTTGTTTGAATACCTATGTGTGTATGGATAAGAAGGTTCCGTCAGATCATTCAGGTTAGTGTGTAAAGTCTCTTATTCTGTGTTCATTTATATATGTGTGTAGCAAAGTGGGTGTGATTCTGTGTCTGTGTGGAGATGTGTTCCGAGATCTCAATATAACAGTCTTTAAGTGTGCATGGATATGTGTGCATTGGACGTGTCCATTTCTCGGTCAGTATGGCTGTATTTTGTGTGTGTGTGTGTGTGTGTGTGTGTGTGTGTGTGTGTGTGTGTGTGTGTGTGTGTGTGTGTGTGTGTGTGTGTGTGTGTGTGTGTGTGTGTGTGTGTGTGTGTGTGTAGAGGTTTACCAATATCTCAGTATTATTGCATCTCTTTATGTGTGGATTGTGCGTTCTGTCCGGACATGGATGTGTTCCTACATGTCTCAGTATATTGGTTTTTCTACATGTGTGCTTGCGCGAGTGTGTGCAAGTGCATATGTGAGGAGGTGTGCCCCCTTCTGCACTCTAATTGTATTCATGTCTGAGTTGTGAGGGTGTTGGAATGTTTCTCAAGTCGTTGTGTACATGTGTTGCCACATTTCCGTTTCACTGTGTTATTGTGTGTGCG
The DNA here is from genome assembly GCF_020745735.1 of Hemiscyllium ocellatum. Classification (NCBI taxonomy): domain Eukaryota; kingdom Metazoa; phylum Chordata; class Chondrichthyes; order Orectolobiformes; family Hemiscylliidae; genus Hemiscyllium; species Hemiscyllium ocellatum. The sequence goes on along the minus strand of NC_083440.1, from coordinate 15,154,556 downwards.
CGCATGTTTGTGGATTGCATGTGCGTGTGTGTTTATGTGCGTTTTTGTTTGTCAGTACGTTCATATATCGCCCTTTGACTGTGTTTCTGTGTGGGTGTGTTTCTCCACGTACATATATCTGTGCGTTTGAGTATGTGCTTATGTTTCTGTGCATTTGTGTGCACGAAGGTGTGAGTGTGTTTCTGTGTCCATCTGAGTTTGGGTCTGTCTCTGTCTGATCAGAAGGCTCCCTCTCCTGTAAAAGGACAAGTGAACCCTCCAGCAGGTAACGGTGCCAAGATTAATCTCAATGGCGTATTCGTCGCAACCTTGGAAATATTTAAATATGGGTATCTGGACAACCTACACCCTGATAGCTGAACTATTACTTCAGTTCAATGAGCTCAGTCTATTGAATGAAACTAGACCGGGGAATATTCAATGAAAGGCAGGCCTCCAGTTCTTCCATCCATGTTTGAACCAAAGATGCAATATTCGAGCTGTTCGTGTCCATATATAAGTACTGCAATGTATTGGATGATTAGGCTCGACAGTGAAGGACCGGAATTGGATCATTCAGGCCATCGAGTCAGCTCTTGCATTTGATCAAGAAGGAACTTTTTTTCAATTCTTATCTCGTGCGTTCTCCCCATAAATTCTGATTCCCTTACCAACCAGGAACCCATCTATCTCTATTTATAATACGTTTATTATGGACCAGACCAGACCCTCTCATAACGTGTCAAATGGTAATCCAGACCCCGTATTTTTCTACTTCTTTCGAGCAGGTGTAGAGTGGATATTGCCAGGGTGGTGGAGCTGGTCAACATTCCTCTGTTTTTAATAAAGCAATTTGTTTACAGATTATCAAATGAAACACAACAAAAGAAAACAGAATTCAGAAAAAACTTAAACTATCCAATAGCCCAACAGACTATCCCAACTTTAGTATTGCTCCAAATTCCTACAATTCCCATAAACACCCCATGCAGAGCAAGTAAATTCAAACGCAGGGTCTAACGGGAGATACATCAGGGTGAGATTCGGCATGGAACAACATAATCCATGTGAGTGTTCCTTTCACCAAAAGTCTGAAAATCGGACTGTGTGCTAACATCACACCAAACTAAACAAGATCGGAGCAAAGCTGAGTTGGTAGAATTGTCTACTGCACTGTGTTTTTATTTACTAGAAACCTTTTTCCAGACCAGTGTCTCTTGTCTGTGATAAAATTTGCTGGACAACCCATCCAAACTTGACACCCTAGAACCAGTGAATTTACAAGCACTGTAAGAAAGAAAAACAAGGGCAACACACCTTTGGTAAAAGAGCAGCAGCATCACATGCTCAATGTCCTGGACTCTACAGCGAACTTCGGCAAAGATTTCCACAGATTAACCACCCTCTGGCTGAAGAAATTCATTCCTGTCTGATTTCCAAAGGTGCTTCCTTCAGTCTGAGGCTGTGCCCTCAGATCCTAGTCTCTCCTACATGTGGAAAGTCCTTACAAGCAGAAGCTGAAGTGAGACGACACTTCACAAAAGGAGGTATAATGCTGATCTGAGGCTATGAATGACAATCACTGGGATTGCTTGGAATTGGTGGAAAACACCATGTTCAGGTACTCAGCAGAAAACCTGTATGAGTACACCTCCATCGTCATGGGCATCATTAGCAAATGGATGGAGTTCTGCGTATTGAAGACATCAATCTGAATGTTCCCCAAATAAAAATCTTGAGTTGATCAAAAATCCACAACCTACTAAAGACCAGACAGGTAACCTTATGATGGGAAGAGCCAAGTCTATACCGGGAATCTAGATCTGACCTCCGCAGGGCCATCAGTGATGCCAGGAGGGAGTTGCAGTTGACATGAGAGGCCCATATCTACCGAAAAGGAACCCGTTGCCTATGGCAAGGCCTAAAGAACATTACAGGATACAAATGGAACCAGACGAAGCTCGCAGTCATCGCTCATTGAGGCTCTCAATGCTTTCTCTTCTCGGTTTGAGGAGAATATCAGACGTGCAGAGAAGCCTGCACCAACAGGCCCAGACACACCTGTTCCCTCGTTCACCATTGCACATGTCAGGGCAACCCGAGGAAAGTGACACACCTGGCTGGAGTCCCTATCGGTGCTGTTACAGCATGTGGACCAACAGGCGCAGGTGTTCACCGACATACTCAAACTGTCTCTCCAACAAGCTAAAGTCATCATTTTCTACAAGAAGACTACCACCATCCCCTTTAATAAGAAAGCGCATGCAAAGTACAAACTTTCCTTCCCATCTATCTTTGTGATATCCTCAAATTTGGGTACAAGTTCTTCATTTCATCGTTCTTTCGTGTTTTATGTGTATAATATACATTATGCATTTGTTTTTTTTTATTGGAACCGTTTGTGCCTGTACAAATATTGTGTTGTATGAGAGCTGATTATGTTTACACCTCATACTATTAGAGTCATAGAGTTGAAGAGATGTGCAGCATGGAAGCAGACACTTCTGTCCAACCCGTCCAGCCGACCAGATATCCCAACCCAATCTACTTCCACTTGCCAGTACTTGACCCATATCTTTCTAAACCATTCCTATTCATATACCCATCCAAATTCCTCTTAAATGTTGCAATTGTACTAGCCTCCACCAGTTCCGCTGGCAACTTATTCCATACACGTTCTAATCTCTGCGTGAAAAAGTTCCCTCTGAGATCTCTTTTATATCTTTCCCCTTCACTCTAAACCTATGCCCTCTGGTTCTGGACTCCCGCATGCCAGGGAAAAGACTTTGTCTATTTATCTTATCCATGCCACTCATAATTTTTTAAACCTCTATAGTGTCACCCCTCAGACTCTGACGCTGCAGGGAAAACAGCCCCAGCCTGTTCAGCCTCTCCCTTTGGTTCAAATCCTGTTCAACATTCATGTAAATCTTTGCTGAAGCGTTTCAAGTTTCACAAAATCTTTCCGATAGGAAGGAGGCCAGAAATGCACGCACTATTCCAACAGTGGTCAAACAAATGTCCTGTACAGCCACAATATGACTTCCCAACTCCTGTACTTAATACTCTGACTGATAAATAAATGAATGCCAAACGCCTTCTTCATTAACAACTCTACCTGTGACTCCACTTTCAAGGAGCTATGAACCTTCACTCCAAGTGTTCTTTGTTCTGCAACACTCCCGAGGACCTTACCAAAATTCAGCATGTGCCTGAATTAAACTCTATTTGTCACTTCTCAGTCCATTTGCCCATCTGATCAAGATCCTGCGTTGGAACTCAATTTTTTTACTGGAGATATTCGAGTTTTTATCTAAATATTGTTGTGTGTAGGAACTGTTCACATTTGTATGTGAATTTGTTCATTCAACCAATTCATTATCTGCATCAGTATACTACACCATCGCAGTCTGGCATGCTGACAACCCAGGCCATTGCGTGAGAAAATCCAACCATGAACTCCATTTTATTCCTCCCACCCCTGTAATGATCTCCTACAACTTCTTCTTTCAGGCAGAAGGTACTGAAGCCTGGAGACACTCAACAGCAGCTTCAGTAACAGCTTCTACCAAGCCATTATTAGTCTATTGAATGGACTCTCTTGACTCAAAACAAGGTTAACCTTTCCAACGTTGATCTCTATGGTACACCCTGTGCAATGTATCCTGTAAGCTTCTGTTTCACCATCTTGTTCTGTACATCCTTGCTTAGTATAATCTGCCCATACTACTCATAAATAAACTTTTCACTGCACGCCTGTATATGTGACAATACATCAATCAAATCGAATCAAATCAAACTCATCCATGCTGATTACATATCCTAAATTGTCGCATTTCGCCCATATTGTCTAATCCCTTCCTATTCATAAACTGTAGCGAATTCCAAAAGAAGAAAGTGAACAATGATTAAGAAATGATGGGGCGCAGATTTAACAGAAACCTTCACTGACTTTTTCTCATTTGTATTCTTTTTAATGAAATGTGTTTCAAGATGTGAACTGGGAGCTGTTTGCTGAGAACAACTTGCGACTTTTGAGACAGCTGTTGTTAAAAGGAACAGACCAAGCAATTGTTGTTTGTTTGTGAAGCTCGGCATTCGGCGAATAGTCGAATGAGTCTCAATTAAAAGGTTTTTTACTGACAGAGTGACCAGCAGAAGAGCGTCCTGAGGATTAGCAAATCCTTTTGTGCCAGTCGATATGACACGAAGCGCAAAGACAGCGCAGACCCCCAGTTGTTTCTACTCTCTGTTCTCTTTGACGACAGCAGACGGGAGAGTCTGCACCAGCAGTTACCGCTGGAGGAGCTGCCCAAGGCTTTCAAGTCCTTGGAAAAGAGTTAAACTTCGAGAAGTGATAGCTTACCACTTTAAGTTGTTTTCACCTCTGTGACACTTGATTGGCCTGGACCTGCGAGAAGTGGACAACAGTATGCTTCGAAAAGGTAGCCTGTGTGAATCCAACAGGAAAATTATCATACTCCTCATCATCAATTATAAGGGATAAAGGGAGGAGTGGTGATTGGTTTCACTGCTTAATGCAGCTTACAGAATCCTGCCTGAGATCATCGCCAACTCGGTCAGGTCTGCTGTGGGATCAGTGATTCACTCCGACCAAACCTGTGATCTACTGGGCAGGATGATCTCTGAGAGTCACGTGTTCCTCGAAGATATAATCCTCTGTGGGTGCTATGTTTGGATTGGAAACCTGCATTACCAACCTGCAATTCGTTCCTTCATTCTCCACCTTAGCAAACATTTGAGCACTTTAAGGTCATTCTTCCCAAATGCAGTAATATTGTTGCATCATGCTATTCACATCATGCCCTTAAGTTTTGAAAACAAAGAATACTGCGTGCTCACATCTGTGCTCTTGCGTCAATTCAATGCTGCCAGATGTAATAAATTATTGTTTTTATTGTGCATTGTGGCTTTAGTTTAACGGCGATTGTGAACAGTTCACGATATTAATGTGTTAGAAATAAGGACTCAGAACATAGAAAAGTACAGCACAGAAGAGGCGCTTTGGCCCATGATTTTGTGCCAATAATAATTCCAGTCTAAAATAGAATAACCTAACCTACTTACCCCTCAATTCACTGCTGTCCATGTGCACGTACATCAAGCTCCCTTTGTTCCTCCACAATATCAAGAATACTGTTTTTAATCCTATATTCAGCATTCAAGTTCGAACTTCCAAAATGCATCTTGGATAAATTCCACCTGCCATTTCTCAGCCTAGCTCTGCATCCTGTGTATGTCACGCTACAGGCTGCAATAGTGGTCGATACTATCAACGGCACCTGCAACCTTTGCGTTATTTGCAAATTTACTAACTCACCCCTCAACATTCTCATCGAAGTCATTTATCAAAACTATAAAGTGCAGAGGCCCAAGAACAGAGTCCTATGAGACTCCATCAACACTAACCTCCAGGCAGAATAATTTCCATCTATAGCCACTATCAGTCTTCTCACAGCCAATAAATTCTGAATCCAGATAACAAAATCGCCTTATATCCCATACTTGTGACCTTATGAATGAGCGTACCATGGGAAATCTTATCAAATGCCTTGCTGAAGTCCAAATACACCACATCCACTGGTCAACTTTCGTTCATCTGTCATGTCACCTCCTCAAAGAAATCAATAAGATTAGTGAGACAGGACCTATTCCTCTCAAATCCATGCTGACTGCCTTTAATCGCACAATGCTTTTCCAAATCGTCTTCAATCATGTCCCTCAGAATTCTTTCCAGAACCTTGCTGAACACAGATATCAGATTGACAGGTCTAAAATTGGCAGGGATTTCTCTATTACACTTCTTGTGAAGGGAACAACATATGCATTCTTCCAATCCTCTGGTATGACTCCCATGGAGAATAAGGAAACAGACATATATGCCAGTCTCATTTTGTTTCTGAACAAATAGCTCGACACCTCATCAAAAAGACACAATGAAAATAGTGTTACATTTCAACAGTAACTGTATCATTTTACACATATGTTATTGAGGATTTCCCGAAAATCCAAAAACAAAACCGCGCTGTAAATACCTGTGCCCTTAAATCTGTGAGGCACGGGACGGAAATGATTGATCCTGAAGTCTAGGAGTCAGAAGCACAATATCTTAAGAAATTCAGAATGGCGATTCTGCTGCTGTTCTCTTTTACTTACAGATTGTCTATTTCCCGTGGCCATCTTCAATTCCCTCCGAACTGAGTTTAATCCCAGATTCCCAACCCTCTGATAGGTCTGACTACGTATTCCCCAAGAACGGGTGCATGTCTACCCAGCTAGGTAGCAGTTCCCATTCAAGTAAAAACAATCAAATGCACTGTATTCAGATAGCCCCAGCCTGATAAACATTTCCAACAAGTGAGATGTCCAAACCTCTTCCTCCTGGAACCAATGTTTCCAGAAACACGTTTATCAGCCTAATGAGCACTCAGAAATACCCATGGATCAGCTTTTCAATTTATTGCCCGATTTGCTAATTTCAGGACTGATGAGAATTTCTGTGGAATTAAGTCCAGGAATCAGTGGAAATATATAAGTTTTGTAATCGTTTAGGTTGAGATGTTACTTTTTTTGAGTAAATAAGCAGTGGGCTTCTCTGTGTATCTGAAATTAATGGTTAACATGAAGCTAATTCGGTAGCTTTCAACCCTGCCCCAGCTCAGGTCAACACTCTCCCAGTCTTGCAAAGGACCTCTGCTGCGCTTCGTTCTCAGAAGAATTCATACACTGAACAAACGCTTTTTCCTAGCCATATCGACATCAAAGGAAATAAGTACAAAAGACTTTCATGTACTGCCCCCCAAACTCCGGGTTCCTCGACAGTTCCTGAAACTTTAAGGCCACATTTGGAGTACAGTGTGCAGTTCTGGTCGCGTCACTTTAGGAAAGATGTGGAAGCTTTGGAGAGGGTGCAGAGGAGATTTACCAGGATGTTGCCTGGAATGGAGAATAGGTCGTACGAGGATAGGTTGAGAGTACTAGGCCCTTTCTCATTGGAACGGCGAAGGATGAGGGGTGACTTGATAGAGGTTTATAAAATGATCAGGGGAATAGATAGAGTAGACAGTCAGAGACCTTTTCCCCGGGTACAACAGAGTGTTACAAGGAGACATAAATTTACGGTGAAGGGTAGAGGGTGTATGGGGGATGTCAGGGGTAGGTTATTTACCAAGAGAGTGGTGGGGGCATGGAATGCGCTGCCTGTCGGAGTGGCAAAGTCAGGATCATTGGTGGCATTTAAGCAGAAATTGGATAGGAACACTGATAGGTGCTTAATCTAGGATAAATGTTCGGCACAACATTGTGGGCCGAAGGGCCTGTTCTGTGTTGTATTGTTCTATGTTCTATGTTCTTCTCGCGACCTCTCGAACTGCTCAGGCGCCATTGCCAACGCGGCCGCTGCAGCCACCACCGCCGTGGCGAACGGTGACGTCTCTTTCGCCCCCACCGCCGCACGGACAATAGCCACCACCGACCATGCAGCCTCCGCGATCGCCAGGAAGACCATCACCGACAGGTACGCGGCTGCCGCGGGGTCCACTGCCACCGGGACCAGCGTCGTTTCAGCCTGGCGCGCCACTTCCGCACCCGGAGCTGCCTTCGCCACAGCCACTTCCGCCCCTCGTGACGTTACTTACCTGCTCAAGGACCACACCCATGTCGATTTCCGCTGCCACGTTAATCTCCAAGCTAAGTCGATCTCCACCCCCACGACTAACCCCGCCCCCACGTCCAACTCCACCGTCACGACTAACCCCGCCCTCAAGACTAAATCCATCCCCATGCCGAACTTCGCCCCCATCCCAGCTCCAGCCCCACACCAGCGCTTAATTCCCAGCCTTGCCATATTTTCACCATCCCTCCAGACCTCCTCCTCTCTGTGGATGAACAAACAATGTTCAGCGGAAGCCTCACCTTCATTCCCCGACGCTCCCCGATCAATGAGTTCGACACCCGGCAAGACATTGAGCATTTCTTCCGCTGCCTTTGCCTCCGCACCTACTTTTTCATCCAGGACTCTTGCCCACCCTATGACGACTGCTTTTCCCGCCTCCAATCCACCCCATCCACCTGGACACCCCGTACTGGCCTCCTACCTGCCCTCGATCTCTTCATATTCAACTGCGGCGGTGACATTGACAGCCTCAACCTGTCCACCCCTCTCACCCACTCCAAACTCTCACCTTCACAACGTGCAGGCCTCCATTTCTGCCTGCCTAACCCCAAACTTACCATCAAACCGGCAGACAAAGGAGGCACAGTGGTAATTTGGCGCACCAATCTTTATACCTCTGAAGCTAGCTGCCAACTCATGGACACCTCCTCCTACTGCCCCCTTGACTGTGACCCCACCTCCCACAACCAAACCATCATAACCCAGACCATTCATAACCTCATCACGTCATCGGATCTCCCATCTACCGCCTCCAACCTCATAGTCCCACAACCCCGCAATACCTGTTTCTAGCTCCTGTCCAAAATCCACAAAATCGACTCCCCCGGCTCACCCATTGTCTCAGCCTGCTCCTGCCCCACCGAACTTATCTCTGCATACCTCGACACTGTCCTGTCGCCCTTAGTCCAAGAACTCCCCACCTACATTCAGGACACTTCCCACGCCCTCCAGCTCCACCATGATTTTTGCTTCCCCCGCCCCCAAGGCCTTATCTTCATGATGGACATCCAGTCCTGATACACTTCCATCTGCCATGGACGGCCTCCAAGCCCTCTGCTTCATCCTCTCCCACCAACCCAACCAGTACCCTTCCACTAACACTCTCCTTCGACTGACTGACTTAGTCCTCACTCTTAAAATTTCTCCTTCCAATCCTCCCACTTCCAATAAACCAAAGGAGTAGCCATGGGCATCCGCACGGGCCCCAGGTATGCCTGCCTCTTCGTCAGATATGCGGAACAGTCCATCTTCAGCAGCTACACTGGCACTATCCCCCACCGTTTCCTCTGCTACATCGATGATTGTATTGGTGCTACCTCATACTACCACGAGGAGGTCCAAGAGTTCATCCACTTTATTAACACCTTCAAACCAGAACTCAAATTTACCTGGACCGTCTCAAACTCCTCCCTCCCCTTCCTAGACCTCTCCATTTCTATTTCGGGCGACCGACTCAAAGCAGACACTTACTACAAACCGACCGACTCCCACAGCTACGAGATTACACTTCCTCCCACCCGTCCCCCTGTAAAAACGAAATGGAGAGTACTGAGTACAGGGCTGAATACATGATTGCAGGGAGAGAGTTAAATACACTAGAAATGGAGAGGGTTCAGTTCATTGTGGAGAGGATTAAAATGAGACTGATAGTAAAAGTGTAAGTTAAAGAGCAATAAGGAGAAAATTAAATCCAGATTTAGTGTCTGTGATTTAATGTGTGTGTTTTTAAAGAATAAATTCAATGGAGGGTAATTGTGAGACGGTTGAAAGAAAAGTAAAATGGACAGGCTCAATACAGAATAGCAGGGAGAGGGTTTAATACAGGGAAAGAGAGAGATAGTTAAATACATGTAGGTTAATGCAGATATTGATCAGCTTAAGTCAGGAGTAAAGAAGGATTAAATACCGACACCAGGATTCCTGTTCCAAGTTCACAACACTGCTGCTAGAGATACTACTGATGGCATTTTCCTCCATGATCACTGCCACAAGGAATGGAAGAACAAGGCGAAGACGAGAGAGAAAAGAAGAAGGAACTTGCGACCGGTCTGATGATCAGAAGTTAACAGGCTCTGGAGACTAAACGCAGTCTATCCTGCCACCAGCGCCATTCGAAAATAAAATTTACGATGAAGAGGCAAGGGAGATTGACGAGGACCCGAGTGTTTCACGTGTGAAGTGAGACTAGCCAAGTTGGAATTGGTTTCAGACAATCTACTGATGTCAAGTTAATGTTCTTCTCTGAACACTGCCTCCTGCTCGCCTACAAGGGAGCATGGAATCTGAAAGTGAAAAAGTCAAAACCAGAAAACACGGAGGAGTTAAAAAGGGTTACACAAGTTGGAGAAACGTGAAGCCCTCCTTTGAGTCTTCATCAGACTTGTGGGAATCTGTCAAAGTGAACATCAAGAGGATCTTTATTCTCAAAGGTGATCTATAGCTGAGAGAGAAATGGAGAATACTCCAGAAAAGTTTGTAGAACTTCCTACTGTAGCAGATGGTTGGGGTTTATGTCATGGATGAACTCCAGAAGGTGAAGAGCCAGTAAGCATCACTCTTTACTTCAGAAGTCTCCAAGATAATCTCCAAGATAATCAGCAAATCCTTTTCTGCCAGACTGCATGACATGAATTCCACAAACAGTGCGGACCCTCAGTCATTCCATTCCTCTCATGGAATTCCTCACAGGCAACTGTACATAGGAAAGGATTTACCAACAATTATCTCTGAATAAGATGACTAAAGCCCTCGAGTCCTCAGACAACAGTAAGTTTCCACGAAGTGATGCCTTACCGGCCGAGTTGCGATTGATCGGCCAGGTTCTGTTGGTGTTGTAGTATAGCCTGCTACAAAGAGGACGCCTGTGTGATTCCATGAGTAAAGGTGCCACACCGCGCCCCCTCTCCTCCCAACTACGATCAGAATGGGGAGAGAGACGGCTGTTGACCAATTTCATTGTGAGTATGGATTCAAACAAATTCTGTTATGGTCGTCGCCAATACCACACACATAATCACAAAGAATAAATAATGGAAGTGAATTTCCGACTGTAACTGTGTCACTGAACACATCCACGACTGAGGATCTCCTCAAATTCAAAGTGTAAATCTCCTGAACTAACTCTGTCCCCAAATCTATGGGGTACGTAAGGGAAGTGCTTGATGCTTAAGACTAGGATTCTGAAGCACACCATCTTGATGGAGGCAGAAATGGTTTCTGCCACTTTGCTCTTTCACTCAGATTTTCAATTTCCCAATGGAGTTTCATATGCATCCTCAATGAGGATGCTCTTCGATGGTTACATCAGCTCCAATCAATACGCATCGGCCTAGCAGAATGAGAGTGTCCTGAAAATATTTCACAGCTGACTCTCAGTGATACATGAGCTGTACATCAGGAGACACGAGTGAGTCACTCTCTGTTCCCTGCAGTGTCTTGCACAAGTGCAGTGAAGAAACGTAAGATAGCTGACCTATGAATTGATCGAATATTTTGAAGAGAGATGTGAAGGTGAGGCCAGGAAGGGATAAAAGTGAAGATTTGTTAACTTCCTGAAATATTTGAGCGGGCAGTCAATATTGTCACTAAGTCTGTAGTGATGGATAAATGAGTCTTCGTGTGAGGACTGGTAAAGGAGAGAAAACAGAGAGTGGGAACAAAATTTCATTTACATGTTCTCAAGCTGGTATTTTGAATCTTTACTTGAGATGCAGTGTTTGTAATCTCTATCAATGACCGACATGGTGAGATCGTGTATTATGCTTGCTGATAACACAATGTCAGGTGAGAAGGTAAAAGACAAGGATTAATTGGGAATGCTGAAAAGAGGAAGGGCAGGTTCAGTGTGAGTGATCAAGTCATAGCCTGACCAACACATTGTGGAGAAATGTGAGGCACTGTCCCTTCATTTCAGCCTTGGAAAGATTTCAGGCATCAATAAATTTCTCGATGTTTTTCCATGTCCTAAATAAAGAGACAATAAGAGGTCTTTCTTTCCATTCAATGCTGGCGATTTCCATTATTCTGTTTAAAACATTCACTCACCTTAGATTCATCTGAATTCCAGGAATACAATCCAGAGTTTGTGTCATTTCAGGCCCTCAGAGTTGAACCCTGACTTGCCAGCTATCATTCTAGGCAATCAATGCTGCAGTCTGATGGACAGGGACTACCCAGGCCCCATTCTTTCATTGTTGTTTCCTTTCTGCAAATTCAAGCCACTGTTGTGTTAACATCAAGTGACAGTAGGGGGAAAACCTAAAATTGCTGATTGACTCTTTTAGAAGCATCTATCCTGACATGACAGAATCCAGGATGAGAAATGAGTGTGGACTGTGTGTGAACCAGGGCTGGGATCCGGAAAATGTGAAAAGTGAACAAATGCAGAGGTCCTGGTCCACATTGGCATCAATAACATTTCGTGATCAAATAACTCTTCAGTGTCTTGTCTTCTGAATTACCATTTATTTACAAATGCATAGTCTTTCACAGTGGCCTCTCACTGAGTCAGGTATTCAGCATCTCAATATCGCTGGCATTGAACCTTTACAATCAGCTGAGTCTCCCTGATTGGCACAGACTAACAGCCCCAATCAGGGATTACATGCCCTATAAGGTCGAGCTGACTGACCACATGACAATCATTAACAGGAGAAAAATCAATGAGATTCTGTAGGTAGAAATTAGAAAATCGGGCAAGAACTTGAAAAGCTGATCCATGGGTGACTCTGAGTGTTCACTAGTCCGAAGAACGTGTGGCTGGGAAATATTGGTAACAGTGGAAGGACTTTGGACACTTAAATTATTGGAAGCGCTTCTGAGGCTATGGTGATCTAAGTATATTGCATTCGTTTTATTTTAATTGTATGGGGATTGCTACCCAGCTGGGGAGACATGCTACTGAAGGTGAGGAATACTTAATCAGCCCTGTCAGAGGGTTGGGAATCTGGAATCAAACGAAGTTAGAAGGGAAACGAAACTGGCCACGGGAAGTAGACAATCTGTAGGTAAAAGAGAAAAGCAACAGAATCACATTCGGTATCTCTTAAGATGTTGTGCTTCTGAATCCTTGTTTTCAGGATCAAACACTTGCCTCCCGTGCTTCACACATTTAGGTTTAGAGTTCTTACCAGCGCGTTACTTGTCGAATTTCAGGGGATCCTCAATAACGTATGCATTAAGTGATGCAGTTACTGTGGAAACCTAACTCTTTCCTTTATTATTTTCTCTTTATGATGATGCGTAAGGTATTTGTTCAGAAAAAGACTGAAATCAATATTTTGAACTGTTCACATCTGCCCAAGAAGCAAAAACCACAATGCAGTAATTGATTACATCTCCGAGCATTGTATTAACACAAAAGCAAAGATACAAGCATGCAGAAATTTATTACATTTTCTCCAAAAGTTACGGACATAATAAGATTGTATTATGTAACAATATTATTGCATTTGGAAAGAATTATCATAAAATGCTCAAATTGTTTATTACAACGAAGAATGAAGAAACTGAATTTGAACTCAGAGCTCTGAATCTAAATATCGGGAACAATAATTGATGCATAAATGGCCCAAAAACGGGAACAGAGTGTGGTGCTGGAAAAGCACGACGGATCAGGAGCATTGGAGGAGCAGGAAAATCCCAATCTTGGGCATTAGCCATTAATGCGAACGCAGCTGGTTCCTGATGAAGAGCCTATTCACAAAACTTGTGCTCCCCTGCACCTTGGACTCTGTCAGAATTGCTGTTTTCCAGCACGGGACTCTCAACTATGATCTTCAACATCTGCAGTGAACACTTTGCCAGTGGATTGGCAATGGCTAAAAAGCAAGATACATAGTAATGAATCACAACAATTATTCAATCACCTCAAGGACAATAATTCAACAAGAAAGGTCACAATGGGCAGTGCTGCCTGATTCCAGGAAAGTTCGTGAAGCTTTCTGATTCCCACCCATTCATTGAGACTGCACTGACGAAGTTGCTGCACAGCAGGACAATCCAATTGCAGCTCTCGGCCCAAAGACAGTTTTGTGGAGTAAGTCACACGTGTTTGTGTGTGATTTCCTGTCAAATACCTTCTCCTGGTCCAAGATAAGGTAGCTTTCCTACCTTACTACCCAACACTGAGAAAATTCCATCACGAAGGAGCACGAGGCTCTCAGAGGTCATCCTTAGCAGTACAGTGCAGGTTTGGTCTGGGTGAATCACAGATCCCACAGCACACCTGACCTCGTTGGCGATTATCCTTATCTCTGTCCTAATGGTCTACCCTGAATTTTTAAGCTGTGTCCTCTGGTTCGGCTCTCACCCATCAGCGGAAACATGTTTCCTGCCTACAGAGTGTCCAATCCTTTAATAATCTTATATGCCTCAATCATATCCTTTCTCAGTCTTCTAAACTCAAGGGTATGCAAGCCCAGTCACTCCAGTCTTTCAGTGTAAGGTCATCCCGCCATTCCAGGAATTGAAGTTGTTAACCTACGCTGCACTCCCTCAATAGCCAGAATGTCTTTCCTCAAATTTGTAGACCAGAGCTGCACACAGTACTCCAGGTGTGATCTCACCAGGGCCCTGGACAGCTGCAGAAGAAACTGTTTACTTCTATGTTCAATCCCTCTTGATAAGAGGGATTGCTATTAGTCTTAATAGACTTAATAATTGTGCAATCTATTGCCTTCCCCAGTGTTTAATTCTCTCCAGATTAATCTGTCGTTCAGTTTCTCTGTCTCTCTCTGTCTTTCTCTCTCTATGTGTGTTTAAGCAATCATCTGCATTCCATCCCCTCCAGTCACTTCTTTTATTTACAACGTTCACTCTCCGTCTGTGTTTAGCCTCCATTGTTATGCTTTATTCAACGATATCGTAATCTATATATGATCTTCGCTATTTCCCTCTACTGAACCATCTGTCTTCGTTTGTATTCAACCCTCTCCGTTACTGAATGTTTAATCCTGTATCGAATACTTTCCATTTAATCATTTCACAATTATTCTGCATTGCAGACACTCTATTTAGCCATCACATATGACAATCATTAATATTCACTTTGTAGTCTAGTTCTGCCCATTATTCACAAAGTAGCTCTCTAACTGTTGTTCTTCATTTAATTCACCCAACTCTGTACTTAACCCTGTACTCTCCCCTGTATTTAACCCCGTCCCTGCTATACTGGACTCGACCATTTCTTCATTACTCTCTATATAGATCTTTTTCTATTATTCTGTGTTCATTCTGCTCAATTTCCAATTATCTGCCCACTCAAGTTGGTCCCACAGTATTCAACATCCTCCCTACTACTCTGGATTATGCCCTCTCAAATTCCACAAACTTGGTAACCCATCGTCAAATCACTCAGTGTTTACACTTGCATAGTACATGACACTGACCCAGCTAGCACAAAGCTGGTTCCTAAAGTGGACAGAGCCCCTGACACTCCTGTTTCTATCTGTCAGCTAGGACTCCCTATTTGTATCAGGTTAGCATCCCCAGTCAAGGAACTCATACTCAATGAGATTCACCTGTCTGGCCTTATTACAATCCTGATGCACAACCACACCCCCACTCCCCCCCCCCACCATCCAGAGTATGTGTTTACAGTCTACAATAACCAGAGATTGAGTGTCCCTGCCTAATAGATCCCCAAAACCGGTGATGCTCCGTGCTGCCGCCCTCTGGCCGGCGCTGGGTATGCAGATCCATTCCAAAGTGATGGATGAGTTCAGCAGCACCTCCACACGCTCAGACATTGATTTACTGATGGGAAGAAGAAAGGCAGAATTTTAACATGAACTGATTCAGCATTGATGTAAAAATAGCAACAGCTACAATATTCAACAGTATTTATATACAATCATGAACAGTTCTAATGTACATCAATATTTAGATATAAACTCAAATTTCTCCAATGTAAACAAGATTTCAGATACAATGCACAATAATATTGCATCTAAACGCAGTCAGCTCTAATGCACAACAATAGTTGTACAGACACAAACAGCTCCAACATTTAACAATACATAATGTATATTATACACATAAAGCATGAAATGATGTGAACATAAAGGACTTGCAGGAAAGAAGTGAATGCACTATTGGCAAATTTGCTTTTGACACAAAAGTAGGTTGGAAGGTAAGTTCGGAAATTGCATGTGCTTTCTTTGGTACAGGGATGGTAGTGGTCTTCTCAAAGAAGATGGGGACTTTTGCTTCTTGCACGGAGAGGTTGAAGATGTTGGTGAGTATCTCCAACAGTTGGTCCGTGCATGATTTAAGTGCACTGCCAGAGTCTCCATTCAGGACCGTCGCTCTCCTTTGGTTGAAATTTCAGCAAGACTGTGATGACATGCGCAGTTTTGAACAAGGGAGCAGGTGTCTGGGCTTGTTGGGGCAGGCGTCACTGCGCCACTGGCGTTCTGCTGAAACAAACCAGAGAAAGCATTGAACGCCCAGGGAGCAATGCGTCTTTGTCTGGTGTTTTGCTCTGCTTCATTTTGTATCCCGAAATGTTGTTTCTCCTTTGCCATAGTCGGTGGGAGTCTATTTGGTAGGTATGGGCCTCTCATTTCGTCTGGTGCTCCCTTTTGTCATCCCTCAGTCTGTCAACCAAAGCCTCAGAACAGCATTGTGCTTCCTTTTTTGAAATGTCCTCCAATTTCAGCTTGTGCTTGTGAGCTGTTTCCACATGTAGGAGACTCGGACCGGAGGGCACAGCCTCAGAGGGAAGAGACCACCTTTGAAACTGAGATGAAAATTAATTTCTTCAATCAAAGGATGGATAAACTGTGGAAATCATTGTCACAGACGGCTTTGGAAGCCAATACATGAGATGTGTAATGATGCTGCTCCTTTATCAAGGTTGTGTTGTCCTTGGGGAATTTCATGGAGTGTTTGCCATTCAGGGTTCCGGGGTATCTAGTTTGGATGGTTTGTAGAACCAATTTCATAATAGCTAACGGACACTGCCTCAGGAAAAAGGACTTTCAAATGTAAAAGTATGTACAATGAAAGGGAGGTGGGAATTCTTCTTGCTCAGCTTTTCTCTGGCCCTATTTAGTTTTTCAGACTGATGGTGAAAGGAATAGCGACATCAAAGATGATTTTACTACTTCTCGGATGCTGCCTGGACTGCTGTGCTCTTCCAGCACCACTAATCCAGAACATGGAAGATGTTGTTCCATGTTGAATCTCTCTCTGATATCTCTCTTGTAATACCGTGTGTTGGATTTTACCGATTTTGCCATGGGGTTTTTATTGGGATTGTTGCAGGAACGTGAAGGAATATTTAGGTTGGGATCGTCTGTTGGCTTTTAGGAATACGTTAAATTATTCTGTTCACTTTTATTTGTATTGCATTTGATACTCTGTAAATAAACCCCGTTTTTTTTAAATCCTATTAATGTTGACCTGCTCCATCAATCCTGGAATATGCATTTTACACATGATCAAAACCAATGCAAAAATTAGGGTCTGGGCTACTATCTTGAAATATTTGGAGAGGGTCTGGCCTGGTACAGTGAACGTATTAAAATAGAGAAATATGGGTTCCTGATTGGGGAAGGAATCAAATGTTATGGGTGGAAGACAGTAAAATACAATTGATAAATGGTTCTCTCACGAGCAAATGGCAGAGATGACTCGATGGGCTGAATGGCCTCATTCCGATCCTATGGCCTTATGGTTCAATCCATAACAACATTTATATATGAACACAAACAGCTCCAGTATGAAACAAAATGTACATATTGCATTTTTGGTTGAAATTTGGATGCAAGAACTGGAATCCTGCCATTCATTGAAAATTCCCCTGCCTTGCTTCATTCATTGAACGTAGGTCCTTGAACTGAAATAACAGTTCACCTAGCACCTGGAGGGACAGGTTCTGATATTTAGATTTTTCCCAGGTTGCCGAAATACGCAATTGAGAACAAACTGTGCACTGTGACGTGCTGAAGTTTTCAGTTGTCATTTTGCAGGAGTCTCATGATCAGACAGACACATAACCACACGTTGAGGGACGCAGAAACAAACCCACAGCCACACTCACACACACATACACATAAAAGCAGAAGCACACCCACACACAGAAATACAGTCAAAGTAAGATATACGAACACACTGACAAACAAAACCACACAGACATGCACACACATTCAACCCACAAACATGCATGCACGCAATCACACACACACAATAACACAACCAAACTGAAATGTGGAAACATACCTACTCAAGGACTACAGAGACACTCCCACATCCTCACACCACACACAGAGGAATACAATCAGCGTGCAGAAGGGGCACCCCTACTCACACAAACACACACACATAAATACTGGTATTCTGACAGAGAAAGGAACTCTCACATGTGCATACCGAATGCACACATATCCGCACAGACAGAAAGACATTTATACTGAGATATAGGAACACATCTCCACACATACACAGAATCATATCGACACCCTCATACATATACATAAACGAACTTAAAATAAGAGAAATTACACATCAATCTGCAAAAATTGACAGAAACATCTTATACATATACACAAGCATATTTAAGCACAGCTCCTCAACAAAACCACAATTAAATATCGACAGAGGGCGACACTCGGTACTAAACAGAGACACACCCACAGAGAGGCAGAGAGAGATCCTGCTGGGGACACAGCAAGATCTTGACACACGGACAGACAGCCAAACACACTATGAACAACGCACTTATCTGCTTAAACAAAACCACAACCACGCAAAGATACACCCCACACTCACACATTTATTCACTGGAACTCAGAGACACACAAACACGTGGAGTCACAGAATCATCATGACATGCTGACCGTAACACACGCACAAAAAAAATCACAGAGGCACAGTAACATACACCAACATAAAAATACACAACGTCACAGAAATCCTCTCATACAGAGCGAATAGCATTCCCAAACACATAAACACATGAATAGGAAATCACTGACATACTTCCCAGTACGCGGAAATAGAAACGCACGCCTAGATGCATAAATGTACTCTTAATGTGTCACAATCCACCGGCAAAATCTGAGGCACACGCAAGCCAAGAGTGACATGCCTACAAAGTCAATGAAGCCCGCACCCCACAGAGACGCGCACAGAGTCCCTCACATAATGAAAGATAAACACATGAACACATCTCCTGCCCGGCCATGGGCAAGAGGAAAGGGGATGTTCAACGTTCAGTAGACACACTTAATGTGTTGCTGGCTGAATCTGCGTGCTTTGTATATATCAAAATCAATTCCTGGAAAGGATCAGTGAATGAAGGGATCAGGACGTGATTTTAGTCAATACAAGTGAACACGTACTAAACTGAGACAATGTGAGAAAAAGACACAGACAGCGCGAGAGAGAGCCAGAGAGAGCCAGTGAATGAGTTCAAAACAGGGACAAGAAGGGTAAACATAGCGGAAGACAGAGGGACAGACAGACAGAGAGATAGGTAGAGAGAGAGAGAGAGTGAGAGAGATGGACCGATACAGACAGGGAGACAAACAGTGAGACAGAGAGCGTGAGAGATAGACTGAGCAGAAAGCTGAGAAGTGGGGGACAACGCGAGGGAGGGAGAGAGGAAAAGACAAAGACAGATAGAAAGAAGCAGAGAGCGACGGCATAAAAATATCTTTGTGCATGGAGAAGACAGAAGGTGGATTCAATAAACTCTCTCAAAAGCAAATGTGCACGGCACAATAATCCATTCAGATGAGGGTATCATCAGCACCCGGAGCATTTAAATTGTTGTAATGAATTGTTTATTGTGAGATATACAGAGAGAGTCCGACAATCATTATGGTGCACGAGGGACTGTTTCTGTCCCTCTCCCTCCTCCTTTGGAAGGAAAATGAAGAGGCTGCTCCTGTCAGTCTTGAACACTCATCCATAGGGCAGTCAGGGAAGACCCACTGTTCCAGATGAAGCCAGCAGTCACAGCGAGTCCATCATTTCGAATCACTCCTGCAGCATCTTTCCATCCTACCACGCTCCTGACAGTGACCTCTTGCCCCTTTACCTGCTATCCCTTTGTCATGTCCTTCACCATTGTTGAAGGGGATGTAGATAGATCCTTATTCAAGTTTTGGGTGATGGTGTGGGACGGGGGCGCAGCTCTGGTGCACAGGGAAATGCGGATTTGATGGTACAATTGGATGATCTTCTGGGCAGTCAGGACGATCAGACACGAAGGGCTGAATGGCCTCCTGCCGCACATTGTCTGTGTGTCCATGTGTGTGTCAATTCTTCAGGCAAACATAGGACAGCAGCGTGTTCCTCAGCGTGGTGAATGGTGAGCCATCCTATTACCCGACCCCCCCCCCCCCCCCCCATTCACTACTGAGTGTTATATTCGGATCCATGTGCGGGTGCTGATAGAATCCTGATCATACACGAACAATTCTTGCACTGGGAACAATGTGGCTGCCTCTGGAGCTCTCTCAGTTATTTTGCTGAGTCAGTAAGTGAAGGATTTACGTGAACAGTTGTTGAACTGCATTCCTGAACTTAGTTCTGAAGTTGGGAAGAGTAACTGCATAAAATAATGTGTTTGTGCTGCAGCTGAACTCCTTTAGCATTTCTGCGATGCCATTAAAAAGGACGAGAGTCCTGTCCCACCACTCATATGTCCCTTTAATGTTAATGTATATGACCGTTGCACCGTTCAGTACCCACAGAAGTATGAAGCTGATGGATATGGTGAAGAGTGTAATCACTGACTTCTGCCGGCTCTCCATCTCTCCATCTTTGAGAATCTCTCCCTTCCTCTGACTCCTCAGGCTCTTGCAGACTCGACTGGCTACCAAAATGTGCCTGACCGTCAGCGTGTTCATCAACAGAATTAATACGAATGGGATTAAAGGGGTTAAAATGATATCAAGCCACTTAATCCCCAACCACCGGGGATCAGTATCATAACTTGACTTTGTTTGACAGTACCACAAAACATTGCCACTTATGATCCCCGGTTTAAATCGGAAGTAGAAGGGAATGTTTTTTGAACAGACCAGAATGACAGTTGTAGCCAGAACCACAGCCAAGGCTTTCTCTGTCCAATATTTCCTCTTCATTTTCAGGCAGCAAATGGCCACAAAACGATCAAAGGAGAAAACGACAGTGAACCAGACCGAACAGTCTGTGGCTGCACAAGCCATGGCATAGGTAGCACTGCACACAGGCGTGAGATCCAGAAAACACCTTGGGAAGTAAAAATTATTGAGTTCCCATAGTATGATCTTTGTGAGAATAAACACTATATCCGATGTTGCCATAGCCAACAGGCAACGTGTTGTGCATTTAGAGAGACCGCAATTCCCACGTGCGAAGATGAGAATCACCAGAAAATTAACTGAAAGAGACAGGAGATAAAATGCAAATCATGACTTAATGATCAAACGTTCTTCCGTCGGCCCAGAGAGCAATGGAAGATCTTAGCACCCAAGTGAGTCAGTTGGGAGGTTTCCAATTTCCAGGTTGAACAGGATAGGTCCAGTGGCCGGACCCATTTCAAAACTGTTCACTCCTGGGTTTCACTAAGTGTGGACAGGCGATCAACAAATGACAGGGTGGCGTAATTTTTACGATGTAAGGGAAGAAGTTTTGAGGGGATCTAAGAAGAGGTTTTAACTCAGAGAGTAGTGGGGGTCTGGTAAATCATTGCCTGGGAGGGTCGTTGAAGCACGAAACATTATGAACTTTAAAAACTATCTGGATGAACACTTGAAGCGTCATAACATTCGAGACTACGAGACTAGTGCTAGATGCTGGGTTGGGTGTTGATTTTGTATCGATTTGACAGCCCAAAGTGGATGGAAAGCAGGGCATCTTCTGGTTCTCTGATTGTAAGAATTCCTGCTGGCAAGCAGGTTGGAAAGAGAATCATTTTTACAAAATAAATCAAATATATTAGAATGACGAAAACACGTCTCAGAATCGGATATAACTGGCAAAAGCCAACAGTTTTGGCAGCATCTGTGGGGAGAGAAATAGAGTTAGTGGAACCACTATTCATCAGAAAATCTTCATCTGAACATGGGCCACTGAACTCAAACATCATCACAGGTTTCTTCCCGCACAAGACGCTATCATTGCCAACAAAAGGCAGGGAGTAATTTCTAAAAGTGAATTGAGATGTAAACTGTTGATATTCACATACTATGGAACATTTGTTGCACTGCACTAGCAAATGTTCCATAGTAGGCGTAAGTGAATATAGGGGCATAGTTACAGTTATGAAGACATACACCACAGAAACAGACCCTTAAGTTCAAATTGTACATGCTGACCCGATATCCGAAGTTACTCTAGTCCCATTTGCACCCATAACCTTCTGAACACTTTGTATTAATTTACCCATCCAGGTATATTTTAAAGTTTACAATTGCGGCGTCCATCGAAATTTTCTCTGGCAGTTCATTTCATACACACGCCACTCTTTGCATGAAAAAGTTGCCACTTAGGTCTCTTTTAATTTTTCTCCACTCACTCTAAAACTATCCGCTCTGGTTTTGGACTCTCCCAACCCAAGGAAAGGAACTTGCCTATTCACCCTATCCATACCCATTATGATTTGATCAACCTTCACAAGGTCACTCCTCAGCCTATTACCCTCCACGGACAAAAGCCACAGCCTTTTTAGCTCCTCACTGTAGCTCAAATACTCGACGTCTGGAAACGTCCTGTTAATTCATTTCTGAGCCCTTTCAAGTTTCAAGGCATCCTTCCTTCTGGAGTGAGACCAGAAGTGCACACAATATGCGCAATGTGGCCGAACCAATGTCCTGTACAGCCACAACATGATTTTTCAATTTCAATACTCAATGTTCTGACCAATAAAGGAATGTATACCAAACGTCTTCTTCACCATCATGTCTACCTGAGACATCATTTTCAAGGAACTATGAAACTGCACTCCAAAATCTCTTTGTTCAGCCACACTCCGCAGGACCTTACCATTAACTGCATATGTCCTGCTTTGATTTGCCGTTCCAAAATGCAGCACCTCACATTCGTCTAAATTAAACTCCATCAGTCACTCCTTGGCCAATTGGCCCATCTAATTAAGATCCCGTTGTACACTGATCGAATCTTCTTCGCTGCCCACTCCAACTCTAATTTTGGTGTCATCTGCAAACGTCCTAACTATATCTTCTTATATAGTGACACGACCTGAGCCAACCTCCAGACTTCCAGCATCTCAGCTACGACCAGCGATTATACAAATATCTCAGCAATTGGCTCAGCCATCATTTCCCTTGCTTCCATAGAGTTCTAGGATACATCTGAGCAGGTCCTGTGGATTTATTCACCTGCAAACATTTTAAGACATAAAGCACTGTCTCCACTGTAATATGGACATTTTTCAAGATGTCACCATGTATTTCCCCACATTCTGTGTCTTCCATGTCTTTCTCCACAGTAAATAATGATGCAAAAATACTCAATTACTATTTCCCTCATCTCCTGCAGATCCACACACAGGCTGCCTTCGTGATCTTTAAGGGGCCCGATTTTCTCCTGAGTTTCCCTTTTTTCCTGAATGTATTTATGAAACGCCATTGGTTTCTCCTGAACCCTATTTGCCAAAGCTATCTCATGTCCCCTTTTTTACATCCTGATTTCCCTCTTCAGTATATTCCTACTGCCTTTATACTCTTCTAAGTATTCACTCTATATTTGCTACCTATATGTGGCATATGCGATCATCTATTTCTTAACAAATCCCCAATTTCTCTCATATTCCAGCATTCCCTAAAGCTACTCGCCTTGCTTTCCATCAGAACTAGAACATACAGTTGCTGCACTCTCCTTGCCTCATTTTTCAAGTTTCCCATTCCCCACCTGTCTCTTTACCCGAGAGCATCTGTCCCCAGTCAACTTTTGAAACCTCTTGCCCAGTACAATCAAATTGGCTTTCCTGTAATGTAGAACATCAACTTTTAGTCCTCGTCTGTCCTTTTCCATCAGAATGTCAAAACTAAGAGAATTCTTCTCGCTCACCCAAAAATTCTCTGCCATTCACATCGCAATCGTTTGCCCTGCCTTATTTCCTTAAAGTCGGTCAGGTTTTGCACCTTTTCTAGTAGGTCCGTACAAATACTGAATCAGAATTTTCTTTTTTTACACAGTTAACAAATTCCTCTCCATCTAAACTCTTAACATTACGGAAGTCTGAGTCTGTGTTTGGAAAGTTAAAATTCCTCCCGTTACACCCTATTATTCTTCAGACAACTGAGATCGACTTACAAAATGTTTATCTCAAATTCCCGTTGACTACTATGGTCGGGTGGTGGGCTGCCATAAAATTCCAATGCGGTGATCATTGCTTCCTTAGTCCTCAGTTCAGCACGAATAAGTTCCCAGGATATATTCCGAGGAATAGAGTCGAGACTGTGATGCTGGAATAGCACAGCACATCAGGCAGCATCCCAGGAGCAGGAAAAGGGACGTTTCAGGCAGAGGTCCTTCATCGGAAATGAGGTTGGAACCCTTGGGGATGGAGGCATAAATGGGAAAGGGGTGGAGAAGCGGGGAAGGTAGCTGAGAGTGAGATGGTTGGATGGCGTTGGTGGTAAAGATGATAGGTCAGAAGGGAGGATGGGATGTATAGATGGGAGGAAGATAGACAAGACGGATAGAAGGGCGGTGCTGTGCTGGAACGTTGGAACAGGGATAAGGTTGGGCTGATCTGAAATGGGGAAACGGGTGCATTGCACATTTATGCAATGGGATTGGTTTTCCGGACGCATTCCTCCTCTAGCCGTCGGGTGGTAAGGGAGGGGTGATGGTGCAGGGCAAGAATCTGCTTATCATTGGCAGGGTGGGAGATGTAATCGAAGTGTTCGGCCACGGGGTGGTGGTGCAGATTGGTGAGGGTTTTCCAGAGATGTTCTCTGAAGTGCTCTGCGATTAGGTGTTGTGTCTCGCCAATGTATATGAAATTGCATCAGGATCAATGGATTCAGTGAATGACATGTGTGGAAGTGTAGGTGAAACTTTGATGAATGTGGAAGGTTCTGTTGGAGTCTTGGACGGAAGTGGAGGTAAAGGGTGTGCGCAGGATTTGGAGTTGTGGGTAGCTCATGAAAGGAGCGGCTCTCACAGCCACAATCTAATCCTGCCCTGCATATAGAATTACATGGAATCGTCTGGTCAGGGTATTACAAAAACCATGAGTTGTTGCACTTGAGAAGTGTTATTATTTGAAGGATAATGCTAACAAAGCTGAGAAAGGTTTGTTTCATTATTAAAGGCACGAACCACAATCTAAGCACCCCTCTGTGGCGATAAACGATGGATTTGATAACTCACTGAATCGCTCATAATTTGTTTTGGAAAGTCAACAACTCTTTGTCATGCTTAGCAAATGTTTTAATTTTGCTTGTACATTCAGTCAGCAAATAATGCAAAATGCAAAGGGGAAAATGTGGCCTTTTTATTGGATTCTCTGCATTATCTGACTCAAAACTTTGGAGTGTATTGGTTGATATTTTATGAATAAAATCCTCAATGCAAAAAAAAACAGACAGTTCACTATTGCAAGGACTGAATGTGACGGCTCAAATCCGAATACTCAGCATTTCATAGATGGTATAAGATTGCACAATACTTCTGTAAAAATCCTTTATATTTGGTGTACGAATAACCAAACAAAGTAAGCAATATTAACCTAATGAATTTGTGAATCCCTAACCTTAGTCAATATTATTCCTCCTCATGTAAAATTGCCTTATGCAATGTAAAAATAATGAAGCGACAAACATTTCTTCAAGGAACAACTGGAAGATAGCCACAGCCCTCTGAAACTCACTTTAACAATCCACAGTGTTCCAGTGATGCAAATACACAGCACAGAAACAGGCGAGTTAACCAACCAAGCAAATACACTTTTACACTCCTCCGTCTTTCTGCAATCCCACAGAAATGCACTTACGTTTTGGCACTGAAAGATGACATTCATGTCTGCATCGATTGAATAAATAAGATACGTGTTCTGAGCCAAGCTTCTAACATCTGGTCCACAGCAGTGAGTATTTCTTCACTTCACGTGCAAATCCGAGTTTCTTTTAAATGAGTTAATTTTGGTATCCTCAAACTACCACTCAAATTGAACAGTGAATTCCAGTCACGTCATCATCTTCTAAACGAAATGGTTGGTCTCATGTTCTCGATCATCCTCCAGTCAATTTTTCTCCTTCTGTGTAAATGGTCCCGCGTACGGGGAGATAACTTTCCATTGAAGACCGTGTTTATTTTATCCTTCCCAATAACGTCAAATATCATTTGCCTCTGTTTCGGAAAAATGACACGACCATTCTCGAAAATCGCTTCTAAACACTCCCCAGTGCAACTCTGTCCTCACTGCTTGGTGGAGAATAGTACTGCACACAAAATCACAGCTGTAGGCCACCCAATGTTTCATGCACTTTCAGCATTACAGGTCTGGTTTGTGGTGAGGGAATTTGTTTGTGTTGTCTGTGTGTGAGAGAGGGTAGTGACTTTGGATGGGTAATATGGAATTACTTCTCAGTGTGGTTGTCTGATCATGGTCTGGGGCATATAATGGATCTTGATGGATATAGTTCGGGGTCACTGTATTTGAAGAGTAGGGTTACTTTGTCAGCTCCTCAGGAG
Source organism: Hemiscyllium ocellatum (assembly GCF_020745735.1). Classification (NCBI taxonomy): domain Eukaryota; kingdom Metazoa; phylum Chordata; class Chondrichthyes; order Orectolobiformes; family Hemiscylliidae; genus Hemiscyllium; species Hemiscyllium ocellatum. Next base: position 15,128,221 of record NC_083440.1, on the reverse strand, counting down.
TCGGTGTGTGTTTAATAACATCAGTTCTATTCTGATTAATAATAGAAGAAACCGGATCTCAGACAGAAATCCAGCTTGATGGATGATTACCTGATTTGTCTTGATTTAACACAGTCATCGCTTGCTGGATCAGAAACACGCAACGCTGCAAATATTGTTTCCTCAACCAAACAGAGGTTTATTGCAAAGGAAATGACGATAAACTAGAAGAAATGAAAGTACGTACTTGTAACGCAGATTCAAAGGTAATGAACACGCAATGCATGCATAATACTCATTAACCTCAACACAATCCATAAATGAAACAAAAGGACGCGACTTTAATATATTAGGCAAAACATGACTCGCACTTCCTTTTGAAAGAAATCAACTCTCATGTAATATTCACACCAGAATCCCTGTATCTCTTATTTTGTGATCTGAACTGTGCCTGCCACTTCTAAACTGGAACTGCAGTAAATTCCTTCAGGGAACTACCGCACACTGAAGTGTTAATATACATTGCTTTAAACAATCTCTTCAGAGCTTTATCCTGTCAAACGCTTCTGTCCGGGCTGAACACATCATTTTCATTCCAAGGCAATGTAATTTACTAAAACTCTTCTGCACTTCGCACGTGCACACATCTGTACATCCACTCAGTTCCAGAGTATCACAGGAATGAAAAAAATGACCAAAAGTATTGAAAGGAAAGCAAAGTTTTCTCAGTTATGTGTTTCTTCCTTAAGCGCTAATTCCAGAACTCTTCAACAAATTTTTCTTTCTGTCTCCATTAATACCATGCTGGGTTCCAAGCATCAAAAATTAACAATGGTTCACTCATTCACAATGGCAATCAGCCTGCAGCCAAACCTCAAACGCAATATTAAAAATAATGTCTGTGATTAGAAAAGTAACTCTAAGTTAACCATTAACTTCAGATGCACAGAGAAGTGGCCCACTACTTATTCACTCAAAATAAACCAAACCATAACTAATTGATTTTGTTCTCTCGACATAAAAATACCACCGCTTATGTTTTTCCAAAGTGAGTCCCTTTCTTAATTCCACCGAAACTCTCTGTAGGCTCCGATTGAGATGGAGATTTCTGGAAGGTTCCCAGAAGAGATGAACAATTCCCCAAGCAATTCCTGTGGAATCTGTGATGACGGGGTTTCCACGGTGTGTCTTTAATCTGAGCCTAAATTACTGATCTCAGCCACTGTGTGATTTTTGGGCACAACATGGGAATGTCTCAGTGCCAGTGGCAAAGTGAACCCACAGAGAATCCTCACACTGATTCACACAACTTCAATGGTGCCAGGCACTTACCAGGAATTGTTACAATTGGAAGGGTCACATAAAATATTTCCCGCAACTGACGAATTGAGAACGTCATTTTCTGCCTTCATCGCTTTGTGCAGACAAGCTGTCTGTACTCAATACCGAGGCTACATAATCTCGAAGCTTTTCATTTATACCTGCTGGCATCGCCTGGGGGTCTGTTACATTACAATGTGGTTCAATTCATTTAATCAAGAATTTGAGCAAACAGGTCACAGCAGTGAGTTAACTCCCAGTTGTCAAAGAGAATTTTTAGAACTGAGGTCTATTGCATGGTACAAATCTCAATCAGTCAAAGGCAAACATTGGAACTGCACTTTGAATAAAATCATAGAATCCTTACAATGTGGAAGCAGATCAATGGGCCCATCAAATGCACACCGACCCTGCAAAGGGTGTCCCACCCAGACCCACCCGCTGGCCCTATGAGGTGGAAGGTCTGACAACTGAGCCACTGTGCCAAAATATATAGGAGCACTAGGAGAAAGTGAGGACTGCAAATTCTGGAAATCAGAGCTGACAATGTGTTGCTGGAAAAGCGCAGCAGGTCATGCAGCATCCAAGGAGCCGGAGGATCGACGTTTTGGGCATGAGTCCTTCTTAGAAACCATTCCTAAAGAAGGGCTCATGTCTGAAACGTCTATTCTCCTGCTACTTGGATGCTGCCTGACCTGCTGCGCTTTTCCAGCAACACATTTTCAGCTCGTATATAATAGCATTGGCACCCCAACACCATCTATCCAACTTTGAAATCTCATTTTATTTCAGTGACATCCTTCATTTGCCTTAGTCAATTTGGAATTTAAATTCCAGTTATTGAGAAATGTTCTCCTTAACACCAGGATTTGGCTCCCTTGGTTGTCAACGGTCGTTCTTTGACGGGATGATGGTTGGCAAATGGAGACAACACATTTTTGGTTTTAACAAATCCGACATCATAATCGAATCCCTCACTTTGCACGCATACTGCTTCTCAATCACATATAACTTGTCCAATTAAGGTTTGATTGAAAGAAGTAAATTAAATCACGAAAAATACCCTCAACAGTTGCAGAAGCTCCAATCCATACAGATCTGTTGAAAACTTTACGCATCTCAGACCTTTCTAAATTTGAGGATTTGAACCCTGGGTTGGATAATTTCACCCCCTCATCATTAAACCCTTGCTTTCCTGATACCGATCAGATCAATTGATGCTGCACTCAAATGGGCATGGACTCTTTCCTCCCCAGTATGACTTATTTTGTTTTTTAACTATTTGATTTCAATTGAACGCATGTATTTTACCTTAAAGAGACAGTAAAGGCTGTTTTGGCAGCGAGAGCTTGCAGCCAACTGTCATGTGGCCTAGGAGCAGTCTCAGCGTTTTCTGGAAAAGTGAAAATATGTAACATTTGCCAGCTATGTTCATGACAGTTTGGTTTTCACCAATCAGTTTAAATTTTGTCCCACAATACGAAAACGTATTTGAATTTTAATGTTTTGTCAACATTGAACCAATAAGATGACATAATCTTTTAGGAATATAACAAAAAAAGCATTGTGAAAGCCAGAGATAAAGCGATAAACTGCCAGCTAGAGAAAAAATGCTGTACCAAATACTCTCTACCAAATGAACCTTATTATATGAAACATCTTTGCAGCAAAAGACAGAAGGCTACCCAGGGTGATCTTCAGCTGAAAGAATATAGACACTGACGATGAGAAAAGCTGTCTAGTTCTGAAAGGTAGATTGATGTAATTTTAACAGGATTTTTATGTCGGTGAGTATATTGATATCGAGTGAGAGTTAGATAACATGCTTTTAAGAGAAAGGATGGTTAGAGTTGTATATCGTTGTTGCTTAATGTTCATTTTCAGCACAAAAGAATAAATTCTTTTTTTTATCTTTAAATCGTGGAAGTGAGTTCATTGTCACTCATACTTTAGCACATGACGGGGGTGGGGGTTAACGTTTCCGGGGGTTTGATTTAATTAACAGAAAGTTTCACCACTGTGCTGTAACATTTTGGGTGCTTGTCCAGGATTTGGACGCTTTTGGCAGATCCAGTCTGAGATTTTTTTACAGATTTAGGGGAGAAAACATCCCAGCAGATTTAAACAGAAGTCGTTTACGACCCTAAACTTTAAATTTCGGTGACTTGTGTTTGGTTAAATTAATTGCAGAAAAATGGTTCTGACGATTGCTAAAGAGTTTCTGGGGACTGAATAAGGATTCCAAATTTGCCAAGAAAGTTAGGAGGACAGAAAAAGACCGTACGTTTAGAGTTAGCATTGAGGATAGAAATTGATATGATCAAGGACAGAAGTCTAGCTGCAATTTTAATGGCGTTACTCAAATACTTAGGGTTGTCAAAAAACAGACAAGTGCTATAGAGTTCGAAAAACTTCAATTATCTTTGAGGAAAATGGAGTTAGAACACAAGTAAAGAAAGAAAGAGGAAACAGAAAGGGAGAGAGAAAGAAAAAGAGGTAGAAAAGTAAAAGGGAGAGAGGAAAACTGAAGAAAGGGCGTGAGCAAGAAAGAGAAAAGCAAGAGAAAAGGAGAAAGAATTTGAACGTCAGAAGTTGTGGTTCTGTCAGGTAACTCAAGTTAACAGGAAGGAGATGAAGAAAGAAGACAGTGATGTTTAAATTGTTAAAACTGCTACATTTTGATGAGAAAGCTGTTTAAAACTTCTTTATTTCGTTTGAAAAATTGGTTCGGCAGATGGCACAATCAGAGGAATTGTGGGTAATGCTGATTCGGGCGAAGATGTTCGGCAGAGCTCGTGAGGTGTTTTCAGCATGTCAGATGTGGGGGGCGGGGAAGAGACGATGAAGAGGATAAACAAACCACTGTGAGAGCTTATGAACTGGTACCAGAAACTTATTGGCAACGGTTCAAGAACTTTAAGAAGGAACGATGTCGTGAAGGACTTATGTTGAGACCGAAAGAAGTAAATGTGGTAATTTTGAAAGATGGGTGCGGGCCTTCAAAATCGCTAAGTTCCATGAGGCTCCATCAGAGATTATTCTGATGGAGGAGTTTAAATACTCACTTCCAGAGATGTTTAGAATTCACGTGGAAGAACAAAAGTTTCAGAAAGTGAGATGAGCAGCAGAGATGGTGGATGAATACACATTGGTGCATAAGACACGATACAGCTTCTGGCAAGTATTTCATCCTGTGAGGGACAGACGTTGGGAGAAGGAGAGATGATACAATAACAGAGAGTAGATAGGCCTGATGAAGGGCTTCTGCCCGAAACGTCGAATTTCCTGTTCCTTGGATGCTGCCTGACCTGCTGCGCTTTAACCAGCAACACATTTTCGGCACTGATCTCCAGCATCTGCAGACCTCACTTTTTACTGTTACCCAAGAGAGTCGCTATGCGCGGGATAGTTGGATAGAAATTTAGCATTCCCCCGTTTAACATCAGATTGCAGTGCGAACACAGGACTGGGGAAGTAACAGTGGGATTGACTGACAGACTGTTAGCTCAAGGAATTCCCGTTTGCTCTTAGGAACGATTTAGCAGGGTCCAAGTTAGAAGTCGTACCCCTGGTTGTGAAGAAGCCCAGCGAAGACCAGAGGACTGAGAAGTTAAAAGAAAAATACCCTGGTATTTTTCCAGACTGTGCAGACATCACTGTAAGACATCACTCTTTTCCAGGAGTACAGGAGCAACTGGGAGGATGCGATGTCTGTGTGGTTCATGTCATGTAGACTGGCAGAAAAGGACTTGCTGATCCTGAGGTAGCTCTGTCCGTTCGTCGCTCTGTCAGTAGAAATCCTTTTAATCCAGACTCATCCGACAATTAGCCTCAAGGCCTGGCTTCACAAACAACGAAAAATTGGTTCGTCTGATCCTTTTACCACAAGCAGTCTTAAAGGCCATAAATTATTCTTAGCAAACACTTTCCAATTCACAGCTCGAAACACATTTTCTTAAAAGAAAACAAATGACAAAAAGTCAGTGAGGTTCTGTCACCTCTGCTGTATTGTTCACCGTCTCCTTTGAGAAGTCTATATGCAGATATGAATAGGTAGGGTTTAGATTGATATGGGCCAAATGGGACAATTTAGTGGATCAGATCAGCATGGATGAGTTTGATTTGGTTCGAAATGATTGATTTATTATCACATGTGCACAAGTCTAGTGAAAAGCTTTGTTTATGAGCAATACGGGCAGATACTATGAAACAAAAAGTCAGTGAAAGTTCTGATGAAGGGCTCCGAATGAAATGTTCATTAACTGCTCATTGGATGCTGCCTGACCAGCTGTGCATTTCCAGCACCACTCTAATTTCCAGCATCTGCAATACCCACTTCCGCCGGGAGGTTGTTCCTGAACCTGATGGTGTGTATGTGCAGGCTTCTGCTCCTTCTGCCGAATGGAAGAAAATGTGGGCGATCATTACCGGGGTGAGTGGAGTCTAGTGGAGTCAATCGCTGGAGGTTTGGCTCAAGCGATGGCCTATGTTGTCAGAAAGTCAGACTGGGAAGAGGTAGGAAACTGATGCGATTAATGAATTGATTGAATGAACAGCAATTTCTGTTTTTGTTTCTAATTAACAGTGTCCGCAGTTCTTTTGGTTTTGTTCAGCCCCTTCTCCAGCCTGTTATACTGGAGGAGGCCATTCAGAAAGTGGAGGCAATGGCTAAGTGGAATTATCACTGGACTGCAAATCCAGAAGCCCGGTAATGTTCTGGGGATCCGGACGCATCAGATGGTAGAATTTGCATTCAATAAAAGTCTGGAATGACAGAGGCTAACCATTAGATTAGATTAGATTACTTACAGCGTGGAAACAGGCCCTTCGGCCCAACAAGTCCACACCGACCCACCGAAGCGCCACCCACCCATACCCCTACATTTACCCCTTACTTAACACTACGGGCAATTTAGCATGGCCAATTCACCTGACCCGCACATCTTTGTGACTGTGGGAGGAAACCGGAGCACCCGGAGGAAACCCACGCAGACACGGGGAGAACGTGCAAACTCCACACAGTCAGTCACCTGAGGCGGGAATTGAACCCAGGTCCCTGGCGCTGTGAGGCAGCAGTGCTAACCACTGTGCCACCGTGCCGCCCCTATGATTGGTTGTCGATTCACTCATACACTTTTGGGAGGAAAATTGCCACACTTCCCTGTTCAGAACTACATATAACATCCAAACAACAACAATGTGGTTGACACTTACCTGCCCTCTAGGAAAATAGGGATTTTCAATAAATGCTGGTGCTAGCCAGCGACACCCGCATCCCCTGAATGCATCAAAACAAAAACCCTGCTTGAAACGTTAACAGAGGAATTGGAGGAGGCAACTTCACTCATTTTGAGATTGCAAAGGAGAACAGTAGAAGTCCATTCATCCCCCCTCATGTGAGGACAAGATCAGCAGTTGAGCATTACGTCAGTCCACACTGTTTTACTTGAACAAGCCAAGGCATGCGTGAAAGGGAAGGCGTGAGGAGTGGGAATTTGTGTGAGGTTCGATGACAATTGAAGAGGGAATGAGGAATAGTTGGTGAGATGGAGAGAAGTGACGCTGGGAGGCAATACAACAGAAAGTCAAGTAACTATGTCAATGGGCATAGTGAGAGCACGGTTCAGTGTTGACTTTTGAGAGTTTGAAAGTATAACACCATTTGTTAGTATCACATTGGAAGCAAATCTTCATTCCACCAAAAATGACAAAAGCTGGAAATCATTTCGATTACTCTGCATTTCATCCATTCTCTATTCCCCAGTATTTCAATAATCTCTATTTTCCTTTGTAGACAATAGACAATAGACTATAGACAATAGATTCAGGAGTAGGCCATTCTGTCCTTCGAGCCTACACCACCATTCAATATGATCATGGCTGATCATCCTTAATCAGTATCCTGTTCCTGCCTTATCTGCATAACCCTTGATTCCACAATCCTTGAGAGCTCTATTCAGCTCTTTCTTAAATTAATCCAGAGACTGGGCCTCCACTGCCCTCTGGGGCAGAGCATTCCACACAGCCACCACTCTCTGGGTGAATAAGTTTCTCCTCATCTCTGTCCGATCCTGTATTTTTAAGCTGTGTCCTCTGTTTCAGAACTCACCCATTCTGCCTCCACAGTGTCCAATCCTTTAATAATCTTACATGTCTCAATCATATCTCCTCTCAGTATTCTAAACTTAAGGGTGTACAAGCTCAGTCGCTCCAGTCTTTCAAGGTGAGGTAATCCCGCCATTCCAGGAATTGACCTCTTGAACCTATGCTGCACTCCCTCAATAGCCAGAATGTCTTTCCTCAAATTTGGAGAATAGAACTGGACACAGTACTCCAGGTGTAGTCTCACCAGGACCCTGTACAGCTGCAGAAGAACCGCTTTGCGTCTATACTCAATCCCTCTTGTTATGAAGGCCAGCATGCTATTAGCCTTAATAACCTTAATAAATGCGCAATCCATTCCCTTCCCCCGTGTTTAATTCTCTCCAGATTAATCTGTCGTTCACTTTCTCTGTCTCTCTCTGCCTTTCTCTCTCAATGTGTGTTTAAGCCATCGTCTGTATTTCATCCCTTCTAGTCACTTCTTTTATGTTCATCGCTCACTCTCAGTCTGCATTTAGCCTCCATTGTTATTCTTTATGAACCATCTCTATTCGTTTGCATTCAACCCTCTCCGTTATTGAATGTTTAATCCTGTATGTAATACTTTCCATTTAATCATTTCACAATTATTCTGCATTGCCGCCGCTACTATCTTGACATATTTTGAGTGGATCTGCCCTGGTCCACAGTGAATGTATTAAAAATAGAGAAATATGGGTTCCTGATTGGTTAGGGAATCAAATGTTATGGGGGGAAAGGCAGTAGAATTGAATTGATAAATGGTTCCCTCACGAACAAATGGCAAAGATGACTCGATGGGCTGAATGGCCCAATTCCCATCCTTACTTTGAATGGCGTTATGATTCAGTACATAATAACATTTATATATGGTCACAAACACTCCAATATGAAACAAAATGTATATATTGCATTTTTGGTTGAAATTTGGATGCAAGAACTCGAATCCTGCAATTCATTGAAAATTCCCCTGTATTGCTTCATTCATTGACGTAGGTCCTTGAACTGAAATAACAGTTCAGCTAGCACCTGGAGGTGCAGGTTCTGATATTAAGATTTTTCACAGGTTGCCGAAATACGCAATTGAGAACAAACTGTGCACTGTGACGTGCTGAAGATTTCAGTTGTCATTTTGCAGGAGGAGTCTCATAATCAGAGAGATACATATCCACACCTTGAGGGACGCAGAAACAAACACATAGCCTCTCTCTCTCTCTCTCTCTCTCTCTCTCACACACACACACACATATAAAAGCTGAAGCACACTCACACACAGAAATACAGTCAAAGTAAGATACACGAACACACTGAAAAAAAACACACGGAATGCACATGCATTCAACTCACAAACATGCATGCACACGCGCACACACACACACACACACAATAACACAATCAAACTGAAATGTGGGAACACACCTACACAAGGACTACAGAGACACTCCCACATCCTCACACCACAAACACAGGAATTCAATCAGCTTGCAGAAGGGGCACCCCTAATCACACATAAACAAACACAAAAACACACACGCACACAAACACACGAAAATAGACATACTAAGACATATAGGAACACACTCATGTGTGGGCAGAATGCACACATCCGCACACAAAGAAATACAGAAATACTGAGAAAGAGAAACCAAGCTACACAAGTGTGTGTCCACACGCACGCGTGGTCACACACACACAAACACGCACACGCACAACCATACACACACACGCACATAAATACAGACATTCTGACAGAGAAAGGAACCCACACATGTGCATACCGAAATCAACCATATCTGCACACACAGAAATACATTCACACGGAGATATAGGAACCCATCTCCACATAGACACAGCGTTACATCGACACCCTCATACACATACATAAACGAACTCAAAATAAGAGACATTACACATCACTCTGCAAGAATTGACAGAAACATCTTATTCATATACACAAACATTATTAAACACAGTTCCTGAACCAAACCACAATTAAATATCGACAGAGGGCGACACTCAGTACCAAACAGAGACACACACCCACAGAGAGGCAGAGAGAGATCCTCCTAGGAACACAGCAAGATCATGACACACGGACACACAGCCAAACAAACTCTGAACAACACACTTACCTGCTTAAACACGACCACAGCCAAGCAAAGACACACCCACACTCACACATTTATACACTGGCACTCAGAGACACAATAACACATGGAGTCACAGAACCATCATGACATGCTGACCGTAACACACGCACAAAAATAACCACATAGGCACAGTAACATACAGCAACATAAAAATAGACAACTTCACAGAAATCCTCTCATACCGAGGGAATAACATTCCCAAACACATGAAGACATGAATGTGGAATCACTAAAATATTTCCCAGTACGCAGAAATAGAAACCCACACACAGATGCATAAATGTTCTCATAATGTGTCACAGTCCAATGGCAAAAACTGAGGCACAGACACGCCAAGAATGACATACCTACAAAGTCAATGAAGCCCGCACCCCCACAGAGACACACACAGAGTCCCTCACGTAATGAAAGATAAACACATGAACACATCTCCTGCCCGGCCATGGCAAGAGGAAAGAGGGATGATCAAAGTTCAGCAGACATACCAAATGTGTCAAGTTGTTGCTGGCTGTAACTGTGTGCTTTGTATTTATCAAAATCAATTCCTGGGGAAGGATCAGTGAATGAAGGGATTAGGACGTGATTCTAGTCAATGCAAGTGAGCACGTACTAAACTGAGACAATATGAGAAAAAGACACAGACAGCGCGAGAGAGCCAGAGAGAGCCAATGAATGACCTCAACACAGAGACAAGAAGGGTAAACATAGAGGAAGACAGAGGGACAGACAGACAGAGAGATAGGTAGAGGGAGAGAGAGATGGAACGATACAGGCAGGGAGACAGAGTGAGACAGAGAGCGTTACAAAGACGGATAGAAAGAAGCAGAGAGAGAGACGGCAAACAATATCCTTGTGCATGGAGTAGACAGAACGTGGACTCAATAAACTCTCTCAAAAGCAAAAGTGCATGTAACAAGAATCCATTCAGATGAAGGGATCATCAGCACCCTGAGCCTTTAAGTTGTTGTAATGAAGTGTTTATTGTGAGCTGTACAGAGAGAGTCCAACAATCATCACGATGCAGGACGGACTGTTTCTGTCCCGCTCCCTCCTTCTCTCCAGGGAAAATGAAGAGGTCGCTCCTGTCAGTCTTTAACACTTATCCGTAGGAACGTCAGTGAAGACCCAATGTTCCAGC